>NW_012101831.1:230287-257119 GCF_000951045.1 Mandrillus leucophaeus | reverse complement strand
CATCAAAATATTCCCACAGCCGTTGTCCTCCAAACTCAGATGCACATATTTATTGAAGAAAAGGGAGGAGACCAATTTTTTTTTTTTTTTTTTTTTACTTTTTCAACTATTGAAGGAAAATGCAATGAGATATTTTCAAAGTATCACACATCCATCACATTTTCTCACATTTCCCTACTGAAAGAAATAGGGTTTGTGCACTGTAGTAAGGAAAAGTTAATAACTGCATATGCTACATTGCATATATGGTAATCATACCTTCCAAATTTTCTGTTACAGTTTGAAATTTTAAAAATTCTGTGTCATAATAAATGTACATATTTTTTCTCAGATCATCTGTTTTAATTTTTGAATTGAAATTTATGGGTCCTCTATGTATTGATATCATATGATTCTACAGTAATAACATTCCGGGTTTAGCAGTTTTGTCGCTCTGTTTTCACACATTGGGCGTGCACACTGAAAATTATTTTGAGATAATATTGAAATGATAGTTTAAAGACACTGTTCTTTTGCAAATTTTATGTACACTTCTCTGCATTCAAAATTGTATCTAGAATCTGCTTGCAGATTCTTTCCTGCAAAGCAATAAATAATCTGGTTATGTATTTTAAAAACATTTTAAGTTAATTATAATATATTGACAAGTGGGTGTGGAGAGAGAGATTATTAGTAGAAACTTGATATTTTTAGAGTAAATCCTGACATATATTCATAGTATGTATTTTCTTCCATAAAATGTGAAAGAGAAACAATAAAAAATGAAAACAAAATAAAAAAGTAGTATGCTTTCTCATGTACTAAATCATATTATAAAGATAGGACAGAACTAAGGTCAGTGTTTGTCCAGTGCATGTGCTAAACCATTTCCCTCGTCACCTTTTCATCTTTCTTCATAAATTGTATGGTGTTATGGGTTCATTTTATAGATCTGGCTCACTGAAAAATTTGATCTTCTATTTCTTAATTTTGTTAAAACTGCTATTTTTCTGCCTGAGAATATTTATTTTCTTAGAACTTTAAACCTTCTCTGTATTTTTAATACCAGCTCTACGTGTTTATTTGGGAAAGCGGATTTTTGTTTTTTCCAAAATAAACACTATTTACTCACTTTTTAAAAACCCAACTTCTGTAGAAAATAGAATATTTGGCCTCTGGACCCTCATTCCTGCATAACAATGCTTGGCCTGGGTAGCGTCATTCTCTTTAGATGTGGCCTGCACCTTCTCATGTGCTCTCATTTCTAACATTATTATTTTTATGTGATTGAATTTCAGCAGCCATTTATTATGTTTTCTGGCTGGACCCTATCATCTTTTGAGTGTATGACTTTTAGGTATTTGGAGTTAAAGTACAATTTCAAGTTCAATTTATTTTAACGAATTCTATTGCTTGATATTACAGTTATTTTCATAGTATCAAATCTATTTCTTCTATACTAGGCACATATTATCTGCTAAATCTTTTAATAATTATTTTCTAAAATTTATGCTTTGTTATTATGAATTTGATGTATCAATACTCTTCTAAATCAGTACTGTTGTGCTTTATACCACAGAATGATCAGAACAAAAGGAGACTTTATAAAGTATTTGATATATTTTAGAACACACCTCAAACCCACCTGCTAGGCATAGGAAGATTAAGCATTTTACCAAAAGTTGCCAATTTTGTTAAGACAGGGTTAAGCATCTTAGCAAAGGTTGCTAAATTTGTTGAGACAGGAGTGACCCCCACGCCAATCACTTAACTCATACTTCAGTGCTCTCTCTTAGGAGATATATTTCCTGGGAATAAAATTGCACTTGTAAAAGCATCTCTAAAATAAGTATGTTTATATTGAGACTTTTGCCATTTTATTCATTTTGTTTTATTTTCTATACTTTATTACTCTCCAAAGGTAAATTATTCTAATTTACCTATTTTATTTCAAACAGATCATGTTGTTTGTGAAGAAGAGTTTAAATACGCCATGTTAGCTTTAAACTGTATATGCCCAGCAACATCTACACTTATTACACTACTGGTTCATACCTCTAGAGGGCAGTAAGTATATTTTTTCTTTAAGATAACCTTTTAAATTATATAAAAAACAATAAGAGCAGTTATGTGATTTAGAAATATAGAAGGCCAACGTATACAGCTAGATATGTACCTATATTTGAATTTGTGTGAGTTATCTTTATCTGATAGATGAATACAGACATATTAAGGAATCCAAGACATAGAAAATTGACAGTGGTTTGCTGTCTTTTCTCAGGAGTCTTGAGATAGTTTGTTGCAATTTATTAATAAATTCTAAGTGCCTGCATCATTTGTTAGGCCTAGGATTAGGACATGATTTTTATCTTAAAGATGAATACTTATGCAGCAAATGAAACATTTAAATAAAGGATTCTGACGGTTATTAGTATAAGAACTTAAAGTCAAATTTTTCTGTTCCTGAGGTAAGTTTTACCAGAAAGCTTAATGTACACAATTGATGTCAAAATGGCAATTTTATAATAGAATAATAACAAAGTAGTTGTATAAAATTAGCTAATGCAATATAAATCACTTTTTATATGCATTTCAAGGTTGGAGAAAGTTATACCATTAGAACCTTTTCTGTTCCTGTTTATTTTGGTAGAGTTTTATGAAACACAGAAGTTGTTTTTGACTAAGATGATCAAAGAAAATATAACTAGTGAACATAGTCATTGCTCTTAAAGAGACAAATGTACTTCATTTCATACCTTGTCATATTTCTAATCTTATATTTCAGACAAAATGTTGATTTTCTAAGTAAATTCCACTTATAGTAGTGGTTATGATTACTCATATTAAATATTAAGTAAGTTAATTGATAATTGTTTAAGTGTCAAATCAAATAAATCCAGAAAAAGGAAAATTCTTTCTTGAGATTTATTTATAGATGGATAAGTTGTTAATTTAAAAGTAGTAAATGCTCAGTGGTATTCTAAATTAGATTTTACTGTCTTACTTCTAATTGCCTAATTGGGATGGTAAGATTTTCTTAGGAGCCATTTTCTCAAAGTTGTGAATACGAATATTTTTATTCTGTACACTAACAAGCCTTTAATCTGTGCAATAGGAAGGATGTAACAGGATTAGGAGTGACATTTATTTTCTTTGCAGAAAGGATTTGTCATTTGGATGCAATTAAATAAAGTACTAAAAATTATTTTAACACCAATTAAGTGAACATTCATAGAACTCATCAAGTGTCTTCATTATTTTTCTGTAATATCTTTAATATCTTTGTACAGACTCATACAACTATAATGATGACTATTTAGGCAACTACATTGTTGTATACTTGAATGATAAAATAAGTTCCATAAACACTATATAACACAGCTCATTACTCATGACTGAAGTTAAATTGCCTTGTGCATCTCCTAGTAAATATTATTTATTGACAAACAGTATTGCCTGGTGAAAAAGAATTATACTTCACGTAAGTTAAAAAAGGATTTTAGTGATCCTTAGAATAACACTTTTTCCAATGTACTCTAATGAATTTTACCTTATTAAAAAAGAAAGCAATGTTGTTGAAAACATTGTTATATAACTAAGGATTTCCTTTAAATAAGAGTGACTTGCAAAATTATTTCACAACTGTGTCACAGTAAATGTTATCATCCACCATAATAACTTTTTATAGCAGATTTACTGAAATAAAGCTTACATACTATACAATTCACTCATTTAAAGTATACAGTTCAGTATGTTAAAAGTATATTCATAGAATTATCCAACCGTCACCACTAAATGATTTCAGAACCCTATAAAGAAATTATCTACCCTTTATCATCACCCTGCATTTCTCCCCGCTAATTCTTGCAGCCTTAGGCAACCACAATCTACTTCTGTTTTTATAGATTTACTGAAACCTCCACGGTAGCTAGGACTATAGTCATGCACTATCATGCACAGGTTTTTTTTTTAGGGACAGGGTTTTGCCATGTTGCCCAGCCTAGTTTCAAACTCCTGGACTCAAGTGATCCATCTACCTTGGCCTTCCAAAGTGCTGGGATTACAGACCTGAGCCATCATGCTCAGCTGAAATCATTTTAGTATATTTTGCAATACAGTAAAGAAATGAACATAAATAATGTTAAATAATTTGGTTTTGCTTTAGATTCAGGGGATATGTGTGCATGTTGGTTCTTGAGTACGTTGCCTAATGGTAGAGACTGGGCTTCTAGTGTGCTGGTCACCCAACTATTGAATATTGTACATAATGTTTTTCAAGGTTTATTCATATTGTAATATGCATCAGCACTTTATTCCTTGTTACAACTGAATAATATTCCTTTGCATGGATATATCACTATTTTTCCACTCATCAGTTGGAGGGCATTTGGGTTGCTTCTAACATTTTCACAATGCTGCTATTAACATTTGTGAAAAGGCTTTTGTGTGACATAGGCTTTCATTTTCCTGGTCTATATCTAGGAGTAGAATTGCTGGGTCATATGGTCACTCTGTTTAGCTTCTTTAGGAACTGTCAGAATATTTTTCCAATGGCACTTCGATTATCATCATCAATATATCAGGATGCTACTTTATTTACATCATCAACAATATTCGTAATTATCCGCTTTTTTTTTTTCAACCATAACCATCCTAGTGGGTATGAAGTGGTCTCTCCAGCAACTTAGGCAGTACTCTAATACAGTTCCCAAGGCTGATTAAAACTCTTATGATATAACATTTTCTTTTTATATTTTTTATTATGTTAATTTCAGTTCTAGCTGACCTGTCAGTCATAAAATAACTTATATTACTTCAGATAACTGTGTTCTTTATATTTTTAGAGAGTTCATTCTGTATTTTAATGCTTCTCAATTTTTTCCTCATTTTTCACACCTGTGTTCACTTTATTTACATTTGCGTGTTCAGTGCTCGTGGCAGTGGCATGTCTTGTTGTTGATTAAATTCGCATTTTGATTTATTTGGCAATCTTGTCAAAAATAAGTTTATTCTCAATGAACATAAATTTGTTCTTTAGAAAAAAATCACCTTTGAACATGGACCATAATGATTTCCACAAGGAGATGCTGGATTATCAGTCCAGTTTGTTAACATTCAACTGGCCCATCCTAATGACATTTCATCTTTACTAGAATTTTAAAAATTTAGCAATTCATTTTCTTTCTCTTTCAATTTGTTTTCACGAGAATATTTAATTAGTCCCATCCACGAGGTAATCTTTTTCACCTCAGTAAAAATCGAGGGGTAAGAAAAAGAGAGAATTGATAAGAAAAATACTGCTTAGTTAGAATTTACAGAAGTTTGCCACTGATTAGATATGAGTGTAGAAAAGAGAGAGGGGGAAAAAAAGAAAATCTCCTCACTTATTGACACTGGACAGTAGAAAATAATGAAGTACATAGTTGGCAGAAAGAAAAGTGGTTTGTTATTGGATGCATTTGCTTTCTAATGAAGACATAATGTGGTAGACATTGGTGCACACTCGGTTCCTGAGGCGGTGGATCATGCCAGTCAGGCTCACAAAGGTGAAGGAGGAAGTAGTAGGGATTTGGGAGAAATGACAACTTGAGACTATTTTCTAGGAATTTATTAATTCTAGGAAATAGAGTGAAGAAAAGGAAAGCAATCATAGTATAGCATAATAAAATAAAACTGAGATAGGATTTCTAAAAGGAACTGGATTGTTAATAATATAGATGGTTCCAGATTAAGACTGAGCAAGCTTTTTGGAGGCTGTTCTCTGAGGACTTCTGAAAAAACAATTTCGACAATGGGGATTTTCTTATTGTGCGAAAGTATGAACAAATTAAGGGATGATAAGAAATGAAGTGTGGTTGGAGATTGGTACTTCATTAGGTTTGCTCGTTAATCGAAGAAAGAAAAATAATGAAAGCCCTATTGCACAGAAATGTTAAGGAAAGCTTTTTCTATGTACACAAGTATTTATCTATTTTTGTTTGCTTTTAATGTTTAAATTTTAAGTACCACTAAAGAAAAAGAGATTGAAAACGCAATGAGGGAGTAAAGGATGGGTTCCAGAGACTGGAATGTTTCTTCCTGATAAAGGGAAAATCATTTATTCCTTAGGAAGTAATGGGGGAGGCAAGCGGTAATTTACACTAATTTTATTTCTGTATAATAAGGAATATTGCATTAGTTAAAAATGTGTTCTGCCCCACGTGACGTAATATCTCACTGAAAGTAGGAGTGGTGTTTAGTTTACACCTTAAAAACTATGGGTTCAGCATCCAGAGCAGGCTATCTGACTCAATGATGTCATCAGAGCACTTTGTTCTATTTTCTTATTCCAACATCTTTATCCTATAGTCTTTACCCTTCAGGGTTCTCTTATTGTAATCATAAAATGCATTCTCTGCTTCAGGCTAGTCTTCTAGGTAGGAAGATGGAAGAATGACAAAGGGGCAGATTACTGCCAGCTGAGGCTATATTGAAGGCTTTCCATGAGTCCCACTCATTGTCTTTTAACATATAATTGGTCTGAGCCCTGTCACATGTTTCCAGACGTATCTCCAGCATCCTGAAACATTAAGTATTTTAGATTTATAGCTTTTTAATAGAGAAAGGCAAGAGGAGAGTGGTTTATAAAACATTTTGGAGTAGTCAATACAGTTTCTGTCATTTTGTCACAGATTTGTGATTATCATTAAAAATTATGCATGGCAAAGAAACTATGCTTTCTTATTTTGCTTAAAGAATATAAGTATATTTCACATATTCAAATGTGGGCTTGATTCTAGTTGTATCTGTTAGCTATGTAAATAGTTATAAATTATAAAATCTATATACATCTACACATGTATTTACATACAAATACATACATACATTTATTTAGAATTGGATGTTATTTTTAAAAAATCGCTAGGTTAAATATCATAGGAATGAAATGGTAAATCAGAGGCTCTTAGAAGGGAATATATTGAATCATACAAACAACTGAAATCACCTAAGTTTTACATGTGAAGTGCCACGAAGGTCATTGACAGTCATTAAAGAGAGAGCTCAAATCTGGTGACGCAATCATTCTACTGAAATAAACATTATGTATACCCATGGTACAGTTACTACATGATTATTTTTTATAGATATTTACCTGAATTTTAGTGTTTCCTGTCAAAAACCAAAACCAGCCATATTATTATTATTATAAAATGTGTTATACAGAAATTTATCTCATTAAAGCTGCAGCTAAAATTATACTCTTCAGGAATCAGAAATCCTAATCACAAACAAAATTCTTTCTGTTTTGTAGTAGGCATACTGTAACCTCAGGAAGGAAATGTGGCGTAGAGGAAAGAACACTGGTTTTGGCAGACAGAAATGGTTGACTCATTAACTGCCAAACCCAATTAACATTGAACCAACCTGCTCCATTTAATTTTCAGTCATATTATATGGAAAGTTGAGATAATTGTTATCTAATCCATTTACTTATTCACTTATTTAGTAATTAGTCATTGAATATTTACTGTGTGACAGAACGATTTCAGGTGTTCTTTAAAAACCAACGGAAAAAATCTCTGCTCTTGGGGAGCTTTTATTCCAATCGGAGAGACAAAATAAACAATAATAAACAAGTAAAATATAAATATTTCTGCCAGAAATAGTGCTATGGAGAAAGATTAAGTAGGGAAGGGCAACGAAGAGCACAAGGATGTAGCAATGGGTTCAATTTAAATGATACAGTCATTATATGACTTCATCAAGGAGTTGATATTTAATCAATGACCTGAGCAAATTAAAGTAATAACTATGCACATATCTGAGATAAGAGTTTTCCAGGCAAAAGGAAAAGCAGTGACTCTGAGATGCAAGCACATCTGATGACTTGGGGAACAGTAAGAAGACAAGCATAAGCCGGGCGTGGTGGCTCACGCCTGTAATTCCAACACTTTGGGAGGCCAAAGCAGGCAGATCATGTGGTTTCGGGAGTTTGAGACCAGCCTGATCAACATGGAAAAACTCCATCTCCACTAAAAATACAAGATTAGCTGGGCATGGTGGTGCATGCCTGTAATCCCAGCTAATCAGGAGACTGAGGCAGGAGAATCACTTGAACTCGGGAGGCAGAGTTTGTAGAGAGCCGAGATGGCCCCATTGGACTCCAGCCTGGGCAACAAGAGCAAAACTCTGTCTCAAAAATGAATAAATAAATAAATAAGACAATAAAGAAGATATGCATAAATAGAGGAGAGTGAAGGAAGAGAAAGGTAGTAAAAGTTGAGATCTGAAAATAAAGCATGGGTCAGGTCATGTAACATCTCCTAGGCCATTATAAGAATGTTGATGAACATACAAATTTGGCTATCATGAGCATATAAACACCGTTTAAAGCCTTGAAATTGGATGAAGTCAACTCACAGGATTACTTTGAAAATTATGTAGCCACGCCCAGCCATAGCAATTGGTCTTTAGTTGTCTCATTGGCTTTGTTAATTATCAGTCAGAAGCTATAAAAGTAAAAGTCAGTCTTTTAATTTGGTATCAATATTGGCAGTTTGAGAGAGACAGGAGAAGACAAAACAGGATACCCAGAAAGACATGCTGTATTTGTGATGGAGTAGAAAAAAAGTCCCACGCCTTGCATGTTTGTGTTTTATATCTAAATCAGAATATTCCTAGGCCTATACCAAAACATCACAGTTCCATGACTATAAGAGAATAAATGTTCATAATTTTATTTAGATTTTTTTTGAACAATGACATTAATGACCAAGAGTAGATATTAGAGTGTAAGAACAGCAATGGCGTGCTTTTAACCATGACCAATCTTTTGATTCACTGTCTTAAATATTATGGAAATTAGAATTAAATGTATTTTGAGAAAAAAGTGATTTAAATACCTATAATATTGAACCTTTTTACTTTCAAGTGATACATTATTCAGTCATAGATTTTTATAGAAGAAAGCCACCATGAGTTACAGGAAGTATAACATTCTTTTGTCTGCTTAAAAGGTGTATGTTTTTAGTGACCATTTGAAAGTGTATGTGGAGGAAATGAACTATATAAAGAATTGAAGAGGCCTTAAATAAGAAAAATGCATTTGAAAATAAAGCAGAAGACATAAATATTAAAAATATAGATATCAGAGAAAATCATCGTTAGCTTCTGTAAGTTTAAGCAAATAATAGTTGCTATTAAAATACTGACAACATATTATGACAAGGATATTTTGAAATAATGTTATTTTGATTTATGAGACCAAAGAAAGAGAAGGTTTCAAATACTAATCAGTTGGTATATGATACGAATGTATATTTGAAGTACTTTGAATGGATGAAAATATTTAAGAATTCCAATGCTATATTTTATAAATACATTAAAAGTAAAGGGAAGCTAATTTGCTTTTACATTGCTGCAGAATTATTTTTAAAAAGTTGCAGTATTGTAAATATGCTCCTCAGAGGGTTATTTCATAAGAAGTTCTTCATTAACTTACGGGGAAAGTATGTTATTTTCACAAACAAGTTCAAACAGCAGATCTAGATATTGCCACAATGCTCCTTGTGAAATGAAAATTCTTATAAACATTAGCTGTCAAGTTTATCTGTTGTGTTCAAAGTAATTGGTGTCTTTAAAAATAGAAAAGAAAAACAGAATACCCGATTTACATTTTTTTCTTAGCTTTCAAGATTTCATTATGCCTGTATTCAATTGCTAAGTTTAAAATTACAGAAAGATGGTTTTGTTCAGTTTTCTCTCATGAGCATTTAAGCTTAAGGGAATTTTAGGATTCCTCAAGTAACTATTTCAACAGAGACTGCTTAATAATTTTGCAAAATCTACAGCCACAGTGGAAACACATTAAGCCAAAATGCAAAGTAATTAATTTGTGTGTATGCTGTATAAAAAGTGATTCTGTAATTTCATATGGCTGCCAAATTTGTGTTCCAAGGCAAAATTAATGTTTTTGGGTGGACGTTAATACTTTTCCTGAAAAATAAAATCACATATTCAAGGGAGTTCGGAAATATTAGGTTAAACATATTTTTAATGACATTTTAAAAACCTTTTAATTTGAACCAAATTTTTTTTTCTTTTTTTTTTTTTTTTTTTTGGTGACGGAGTCTCGCTCTGTCACCCAGGCTGGAGTGCAGTGGCACAATCTTGGCTCACTGCAAGCTCCGCCTCCCAGTTCATGCCATTCTCCTACCTCAGCCTCCCGAGTAGCTGAGACTACAGGCACCCGCCACCACACCTGGCTAATTTTTTGGATTTTTAGTAGAGACGATGTTTCACCGTGTTAGCCAGGATGGTCTCAATCTCCTGACCTGGTGATCCGCCCGTCTTGGCGTCCGAAAGTGCTGGGATTACAGGCGTGAGCCACCACGCATGGCCTAATTTGAACCAATTTTAAACTTACACAAAAGTTGGAAAGCCAGCAGAGTTCACACATACCCTTCCCAAACATAAACTTCCCTTAACATTTACCTTTTATAATCATAGTGCAGTTATCAAAAGAAGGGGTTAACATTGGTACAATACCATTGACTAAATTATAGGCCTTATTTGAATTTTATTTTTTTCATTAATGTCTATTTTCTGTTCCAGAACTCTAAGATCCTGCATTGCCTTTAGCTGTTATTTCTCCTTAACCTCCTCCAATTTGTAACACTTCTTGTGGATGAGATTGAAATCAGTATAAACTCATGATTTTCTATGTATATAAACAAAAAAGATAGATACAGAAATACAGATGTGCCTCCCATGTATATCTGCTAGTATATATACTTACAATTCCTGACTGTGTCTCCGAGACAGAATAGAGGCAATGACATCTCAGTAGCAATGAGCAAACATGTCTTAGTAAATTTGTGATGCTATAGAAGAATACCTGAGACTGGGTAATTTATAAAGACAGATTTATTTTCTTGGGAAGTCCAAAATTCAGGGCCGGAATCTTGTGAGGGCCTCCTAACTGTGTCATCCCATGGCAGAAGGCGAAAGGGCAAGAGAGTATATGTAAAAGGGAGCTAATGGGGAGGATGAACTCGTGTTTATAACAAACCCATTCTCCAGCCATAGGATGTTAATCCATTCTATGAAGCAGAGTCCTATGAACTAATAAGGCTTTATTAGGCCCCACTTCCCAACACTGTCGCATTGGACATTAAGTTTCCAACGCACGAACTTTAGGGAACATATTCAAATCCTAGCAGCACTTAAGGCTCAGCTCTTGATTGGTAAACATCATCCTCCAATATAAACATCCAGGGCTCCTTGGAGTATTGGTTGATTCCAGGAATGGGGCAGGGAAAATACAAGATAAGCCTGAAAAATGTTGTCGTGGCAGAAAGTAAGGAATTGCTCAGAATATGGGGACTGGTCAAAAGAAACAACATGAAAGAGGTCCTAATGGGCTAAGGTGGAATCTTTGGGCAACAAAATAAATAATGATATTAGATTTCAACCCATAAAATAAAATAAATATCCAGTAGTCCATTCTAATATAAATAAGTAAATAAGGGATAAGGCATAGCTCTTTCTTACTGAAGAATTCTGGTTAATAAATGTAGAAGAAAAGAGAAAAATATGAAGTCACCATTAGGCAAACACTACAGTAATAATTGTGATCCTCAATGAGTACTAATATTACAGGTGAAAGTTTGAGGAGAACTAATATAATTGTGTGCTTTTGACATGTCTCCCTAAGATAGTTAATAACTATGAAGGGAAAATTTGTAACTTTATCATGGAGAAACCTGGGAGGAACCATCTTAATTTAACCAAGGGATCAAGTAACCATAATCAATAAAGATGTTTTCATGTTGCCTTTCCTATGATGCACTAAGAAGTTACTTTGGTATTCCTGGCAACATTTTCTAATCATGTAAAAACATCAAAACACATCCATATTGAGAACATCTTACAAAATAACTGCCTGAATCTCTTTAAAATTTCAAGTCTTTAACAAAGAAAGACTGAGGAATTAAAAATTTATTTTAAAACCTTTAGTCAGCTTAACTTGAGAGGTTTTAAATATTTGGAGATAGTATTTTGACTGGAGGACTTTCCCCCGCAAAACCTTTACAAAAATATGTACTTGGAAGAAAAGAAAGGCCAGCAAATGTCAAATAAAGCAATGCTTTGTTCTGTCTTACTGCCTTGAACCCCAATTCAAAGCAGAACTCTTAAGGATCTGAACTATACCAGACAGAAGCCTTCAATGTTTCTCTGACCATTAGGCTAATGAACTCGGATGAAAATTAGCCATGAGATCTTCCTTGTCTGTTATGCTCCGGCATCCAGAATCTCCAAACACTGTGATAAGGTAAAATAAAAAATCCATTGTCATTTACCATCACCAGAAAAGAAGGACTGAGAAAGACCACAAGACAGGAGGAAAGCAAGGAAGGAGGCAGAGATAGGAAGATAGGAAGACTTTGTTTCCCTTGAATCCTGAGCTCCTCACAGAGGCCCCAGCGAATCAGCTGTCATGTGAAAGGAGGAGAAAGTTTCTTAAAAGTAATAGGGATTACAATTACCACAATGACTGCAAGAAAAAAAAAAAAAAAAGGTTGGGGTAGCATGCTCAAATAAACTATTTTTAGTTCCCTTGGAAGTTTCACACTCAAAAACTGTGACAGAGAACTATATAACTATATTTTGTAACCTGGCAAATCTAGTTCAGTCACCCTCCTCCTTAGGGGAAAGAATAAAGTACCAGTGAGGATGAGAGGCATTTTGATTTCCTTTTAGAGTGAAATACACACACACACACACACACACACACAGTTTAAAGTCTTAATGTGTTTGATTGCTATAAATTTGCTAATTATTAGTTGGCATATAAAACTTGAACTTTATTTGATATAACTTTCTTAAAACTGAGCCTCTATTTTCATTAACAGATTAAAGTATGTTTTTGAGTGGTTTCAGTCAGATTTGAAGGTATTAACAGACTTGTTTTCCAAACCCCACTTCTCCTTCCCACTCCTACTACCCCACACCACCAGCTACCTGGTGACTTTCTGACTGCAACAAGGTAGGGAAACGCCCTTTATCAATGGGTGTGTAATGGATCCATGACTCATTCTGGTCTCATAAACTTCTCAGGTAGACAGTGTAGCTACTCATTATCTAGCTGCTGACAGCAGCTAATGTCATCTTCTGGCAAGCTTCCTGGTGAGCCATAAGTCTCATGCCTACTTCTTGTTTTGAGGACACACATCTGCCCTACTTACTACTTCACAGAGCTTTTTTATGAATGGGCTCCTGGGATCCAACTACTTCTCAGTCATCTCTGATTGGTTGTCTAGTTGCATCATTCTGGTGTCTCCTTAGGCTTCCTCAGGTAACCTTTGGGGCATATCCATTACCTCATCAGTGGATGTGTGAGAAAGATATGTATATAAAGCCTCTATCTATGGCAAACTCTCATCTTCCTCTGGGTGTGTGTGTCTGTGTGTGTGTATATGTGTGTGTGTGTGTGTGTGTATGTGTGTGGTGGGGGGGTGGGATGCTTGTGGTGACTGTTATCTGGAAAACTCAACCAATTCTCTTAACCTCCTTCATGCCCCTGCATATCCCCTTCATAGGCTGCTGTTCAGCTAACTATGTCCTGGGAAAAAATGTGGAACTTTCTGCTGCGTAGATTTCCAAATGTGGAAAGGCCTTTTTCTTATTTCTATCCCATATCCTTTCCTTTCTTTCCTCTGTAGGATATGTATTTCACTTCATCAGGATACTACATAATGGTTAATACTTGCTCTTCTAAAACTCTCCCACCTTGCACTACTCTGCTCTAACTTACATGGATCTTCGTGGCTATAGTATTAGTTTGCTAGTTCTGCCATAGAAAACTACCACAGACTGGGTGACTTAAACAATAGAAGTTTATTTTTTCACTGTTCTGGAGGCTAGGAGTCCTAGATCGATGTTTGGTTTCTCCCGAGTCCTCTCTCCTTGGCTTGCAGATGGCTGTATTTTCGCTGTGTCCTCACATGGGGTTTCCTCTGTTGCGCCCACATTCCTGATGTCTTTCATGTGTCCAAATTTCCTCTTCTTAGGAGGACACCAGTCAGATTGTAATAGGGCCCACATCAACAGTCTCAATTTAATCACCTCTCAAAGGGCCCAATTCCAAATACAGTCATATTCTGACATACTGGGGATTGGGCTTCAACATATGAATTGTTAGGGGATACACTTGGCTGAAGAACACCCTGGAGGTGGGGACACCATGGGTTCTAATGAAACACATTTACCAACTGCTATTGTTGTCACTATGCAAATAATTCTGCCAGTTCCACAGAAGCCTGCTTCTTTAATCATGGGAATTAAGTAAGATGATACGTAATCCCCAGTTGTCCTTTCTCCATGTGTCCTATGGCAACAAACAAACAACAACAAAAAAACCTACAACACGGCTGGAGATCTGAGTGGAGGTAATCACAGGAAAGGAAAATAATGGTAATAGTAAATAATAGAAAATTGGGTTCTTAAACTTACTTTTTTAAAAATATAAGGCAATGTGTATTGAAAATCTATACAGAAAGGCATTTTATTAGATGTATCCCAAAATCTATTTGACTGAGAAATGTTTTCTTAAGCAGACTCATTAAAATGTCAACAGGAATAAGTATTCTATTACATATTTTGAGGAATCTGGATGTCGACCTTTGTCTGGCAGTCCCATGCTTGGAAAGTGTTTAATAGCTCAGCATTCATTATTCAATTAGATCTAAATATATCTGCTTTATTTCTTTAAGACTCTCTATGCTCTAGTACTAATTTATTTTTGTATCCTTATCTCTTGTGATTCTCTTATATATAGCATGTACTCCAAACTACATGATCCTAAATATACTTTGTGGTTTCCGCCTTCTACATCTTTTTTTAATGCTATTTCCTCTGCCTTCCTAGAAGGTTTTGCTAAATCAAAAATTCCATCTCTTCATGAATATTTTTAATCTCTCTAATTCAGTGTGATTTCTTCCTTCTATGAACCTGCATAGATGTTACTACATTCTGCCAGAGCAGGTATCACGCACTTTTTTTCTTTACTTATGAGGTTGTAATTTTGTTCAATGTAGAGAACATATCTTGCTTATCTTTAAACCTTCCATAATGTTTTTCACAACATAAATCTTCAATAAATATTAGTTAAATAAATGAAATGAAAGATGCACTAATGGATTGAGATCATTTTTTTCTTTGGTTCTATGCCCTGGTTCCAAGTAGTTTATGAACCATATGCATTTATCTGCTCTCTCTCATGAGACTCCATTGATACAATGAAAAAGAAATTTTTAATAAATTGTAATCTTTTATCAATGAAAAATAAGTAGAAAGAGTGAGAGTTGAATGAATTTCTGGGAGATGGAAAGTAAGCAAAGCAATATTTTCTGTTGGAAATTGCAGCCCAGACTTTCTTTAAAGGGTGATATAGTAAGACAAAATGCCAGTCCCCAGTGAAGCTTTGGGGTACAAGGTGCCTAGAAAAAGAGGGCAAATATTAATTCAAGTTATGTATATTGAACGAGGACTTACACCTCTTTCATGAATCACAGTACTATTTCCCTGCAGTTAAGTCTAGCCAGACATTTACCATCAGGAAAAATAAAATTTTTCCTAGAATAATTTAAAGAAAATGAAGTCCACCTTAGCAGATAATTTGGAACTGGGTTCCAGTTCTCTATAATCTGGTATTTGAGAGGCTCCAGACTGAGTAGTCTAATTTCTTCGTGCTTACTATAAGGTAAAACCTACCATTTTACAAATCATGTTCACAGATAAAGGAATCCATTTAATGTCCGTATGCCTTGTACTCGAAATTTGAAATACGGCTCTTGTTATTTGCTGAATATCAACATGCAGGATGAGATGAGAGAAATATATCCAGCCAAAGGATGGCAACTACTTCTGTTTGTACTGAAATTGTCTGGGGTCTATAGCGAAGGTTGGGCGTTACTTACACTCTTAGTAAACATAGAGTTCTAAAAAAAAGAAGACTATAATATTTAAAAGGAAAGTCAAATATATATTTTGGAAACAAGGAGAGTTTCATTAAGTGAAAACAAAAGTACATTAATAAGAGATTCAAAGATGTATTTGAAAAGTAGAATAGTACAAATAATAATTTAGAAGACTATATTGAAGTATCATAAAGGGTGGTGATGATTGTTCAAAGGAATAAAATCTTATAGATTTTGTTTTTGTACAGGCTTAAATATTTAACTTAAATTTCTGTTGACTATGATTCTGGAGGTGCCGATTTTCTCTTCAGTATTAAGGGGATAAAAGGGCCATAACAAATAAATACGCAACTCCAAAAGAACTTAAAATGATGATGATTATTCTTCCCAGGAAGATTCAAACAGAAGAGCAGTTGTGGTGCAGAAATGGAGAGGAAAGACCCGTTGAAATTAAAAGAGTGATTGCTGAAATTAAAAAGAAAAATTTATTTTGGAAGATAATCTCACAGAAATGTTGAGGATTTTAGATAAAAATGCAGAATTGGAATATATAAGCAAAAAGACTAGAAGCACAGGAGATCAATCCAGAAGGTATGATATCTGCTTTGGTAGCAGTTCCACCAAGAGAGGACAGAGAAAATGGTAGTTAGAAATTATAAGAGAAGAGGAGAGACTCAAGGCTGTAAATTGTTAGGGTCTCTTAAGTGTGAGTCATAATAAGTGAAAAAAAAAAAACCACTCTTAGATACTTAGCATTGCCAAATTATAAAACACTAATGATGAAGAAAATTTTCTGAAAAGCAAAGAGGAAAAAAAATAGTATTGATAAGAGTTTTTAAACTTTAGACAAGACTATACATAGCCTAGTTTTAAGTGTAAAGACAAATATAAAGGAATATGGAGAGTCACAGAGTCATTGGGAAAGCAAGGAAGTTACTCTTTATGTTAAACTTGCGTAAACAATTCTCACTACCACACCAAGCAACTAACCAGATAAAGGAGCTTTGGTCTCTAAAAGCCCCCAGAACAATACTACCTCTACTAGCCATTCACTGCAACACAATGGATGCCTCCTACCCTGCCTGTTTCCTCTCTTAGCTCAATTCCAAAACAAATACCTACATTGGTATCTGTTTGATGGAACCCAGGCCACATGTCTGCACCACAGCTAGAACCAATGATTCCTAAAATTTACCACTAAAAAGGGGTCTAAATTAGAAAAATCAGGCCCTCAGTCTCAACAAGAGATTGGAATAAATTGAAAACAACATATAGAATGGAATGCATCTGTTTATTCTCCCAGCTGGAAAACAAAATCGTAAACTCCAAGAAATAAAGAGTTTACGGTAAAGCAAATTAAAACACGCCATAATACAGAGCAATAAGTAGTCAGTCAGTCAGGGAAATTATTTGAACATTCTTTCTGGATGACTCAGGGAACTGCAGATAAGGTCATATAATTGAAGCCCTCCATTTGACTCTACAGTGAACTCTATTGCAATTCACATAATCATGTAATCACTGCTCACAGGCTCTCTACTTTAAATCTGAAGTCATAGGCTTATAGCTAATAAACAAAATACAAATATTTACAACTTCAACAGTGTTCACGATTTAACAAAGACATCTTGAAATAAAACTGAGGAGAAGATATGGAAACGAAGAGGGTAGCTAATATCATCCCCAGGTTCCAAAATAGAAAATCAAGACTCTGTCTATAGTTAGTGAAACAGAATTTTAAGTATGGTAAGTTAAAAAATACCTAGTAAATCAGAGATTGCAAATGAAATAAATTCTACCAGTAGATAGGTTTTATTTGGCCGCCAACATGGCGTCAACACTTTTTTTTCTTTTTGAATTGTTTCTTCGAATTTGCGGTTCAATAGACATCCAACAACAAATTCACCACAAATTTGAACACTACTTATTGTCCTATATCTGACCTGATTCGTGTATTTACTTTACTAAATGTGCTCTGTAGACACTAGAGTCAGAACATTGGAAAATAGAAATGAAAAATAGCAATATGATTATATAAGCAATTCTGGGGAAATTCACTGTGAAAAACACTATTTTCTCTTATATCTTACAGGAGGAGGTCAATAAGTAGTACCTACAATAATAGGGTAGTAAATGTGGTAACATATTATTAAGAAATGTCTTAAAACTCTTTGAAGTAAGTTTAGGATTTGGAAGCATGTGTTTTTAATTTTTTTTTTTTTTTGGTCAAAATTTAAGCTATGAATGAGAAAATAGCATTTAATTAAGAGTTAAAACATTATCATAGTTTGGTCATTTATTTAGTCATTTTATAAATAATCATCATATGCATCCATACTATGTAAGGTACCATGTTAGGACTTTGGGGAATATAAACTTGAATACATTGTGATCACAAATCAGACAGTAGTCTGATTAACAGGTGATTACTCAGACTAAGTGCAGGGCAGGTTACAATTTAACATTGCTTTTATACGTATTTGGAATGTATCGCAAATTTCTCCTAATGGATTTATTTTGCTAATAAAGATTCTTTTTAGTTATGGTAAGATTAATTACTCGAGAAGAAGTCAAATGACAACATGGAGAGACAGCAAAAGTGTCCTAGTTACAATTATTTTTAAAAGTGCAAATGATAAAATGTAAATAACAGCAATAGGAGCTTCCTAAGTTCCTATATGTCTATGTATTAATATTGATGGAATATATCTTTCCTAGAAAATTCACTACAATGTTTTAAAGTAAAGGTACAGATATAGGAAGTGCACGACTTGAAGCACTTGAACAGAAGCAAAGCATATGGTATTCACTAAGCAAGCAGGCTGTGATCTGTGCGAGACAGGGGAAAGTACAATGTATCCATAAAATTTTATTAATGCTGAAATAGAACAGTTTAAAATCAGTGAGATATAACTTATTTAATAATGGAATTAAAGAGCTGAGGATGCAACTCCAGTATTGCAAGTGAATTTATTTTTTCACCTGACAGTTTAAAGAGTAGATGAAAAGTCTTAATGCAATTTTAGGATATTTTTTGTGTGTGGTGATAATGGGAATTAAATGAACACTTCAAAAAACCCATTGGAGTTATTGAAGGAGAAACCAACATTAAGGGCAGTGAATTTAAGCTAATTTCATGTACAATCAACCTTTTAAATCAAACTTTTGCACTCTTTTTTATTTCTCATTGAAGTTGATGCCTTTCAAAATGGTGTTCATTGTTTATGATCAGTGTCAATAATGCTTGAAAACCATTTAGCATTTTCCTATTCTCTCCACTTTTGACGGCCATTTTTCTTATCCTGAAAATGGCAAACAGCTTTCTGGTTCCATCTGGTGGTAGAAAATTGATTACCATGCTTTATATTGTGTCTGCAACTTTTAATCTTAGAACTCAGATTTCTAATTTGATGCTTGGTGACCTACAATGTTGGGGCAGCTCCACTATTCAAGAACTGGAATTCATAAGCATCTTCCTAGTAGATTAAGGTGTCTTAATTTTTTTTTTTTTGTTACTTCTATCTGGAGTTCTCAAGTACTTTTCTTTCTAGATATTCTGCATCTATACAGCCAGTTCTATCTGCAGACTGACAAGAATAAATGTTCATATAATATAAAGTTATGTGTTAGCTGTTTATTTTGTAAACTCACCTATTTTGGAAGCTTCTGTGTACCCCACATACCCCTGTACCATAAATTATATTTATCTTTCCAATGGCACAGGCTACGATTTGTCAGAATTATTTATTTGACCTACAGTGGCTAAACTGTAGAGTCCTAACATTGCTAGTAAAAGCACAATTATAATACCATTTAAATATTTTAATTTTTAAATAAAGTTTGCAATAATTGTGAAATAATGTAATTCATGAGTGCAGAAAAGCACCCTGGGAAGTATACAAACAAGAAAATGGTTGCAACCAAACTGACATTATTTCCATAGATTATGGAATTAAATAAAGTACATTAATTTTAATTATATTTAAACCTTTTGGTGACTTATTTTAGACCTTTAAAATCTCCTTGCAATCAATATAGTGAGTTAGTATATTATCTTCTTCAAAATAGAGTATCGATAAAGAAATTTATATTTAACTCATTCGTTAATCTTATTCAAGTACAAACTTGAATGAAATTCTTTCCTAAAAATGTCAAAATATTTCTATAGTTACATATATGCAAAAATTTCTGTAGTTGTATATATGTAAACACTTTTACTACATAGTGAAGAATGAATTATATATCAAAGTTATCTTGTGACAAGGTGCTCTTTATTACAGTTGATGCAAAGATAACTTAGTTTGATTATAAATATATAAAAGTAACTGGTATGACAACTTGTGTCAATTTTGGTGAATCTGAAGTAAATTATGTATCATCTGTTTAGCTACATTATATAGGATCAAAGAGAACAAAATGTACCAGCAAACTAAATCCAAGGATTACAATGTAGATAGAGGCGCTTCAAACAGCACATATGATGCTGTGAAAGAGGTACACTCCCACTGATGATTACATTTTACAACTTTAAAGGCAGTGCTTCATAACACCAAGGCTGTTCTTTAGTTTATCTCTAGTGTGATGGCATTCTTATATGCATAAAGAAAATATGAAAATTAAAAAATAAATTCTACTTCATAACATCTATTAATATGAATTTCACAAAAACATACAGCTTCATAAAAACATACGAAGTCACCAGTATAATAAGATTTTGTGCTATTTTATTAAAATTGGGACTACTTTACTGAGCACGGTAGTATGGCATATCCTGAAATAAGAAAAGAGTATGCAACATATTAAGACTTCAATATATTGTATCTGGGACAGGAAATTTCAATTAAATCCTTTATTTCTCCCTTTGGAAAAACTGGTATGAGGAAATTCTTAAAAACAAAACTATATAAGGTTCTTTTACTGCATTCAGAGGTCTGTGTTGAAATACATTTCTGCAAAGAGCAGATCCAACTACTTATTAGCTAACAGCCCTTATTCCACTTGGTTGATTATGTTGAAGTGCAGGAGACTAATATGTGAGTTAGTACTTTCTGCCAATAAATAACCATTTGCCTTGAAGATGCAATCATGGGTAAGCGAGAAATATGCAACTTGTATTTTAAAAAAAAAATTGTCCAAATTGATTTACACACAATCCAAAAGTTAATGGAGCAAATAATATCTTTACCTTGGAAACAATAAACAGAATGGAATAAACATATCTTTTTTGTGGTTTGTGTTTTCTAACCAATACTTACTATGCTGAGAGAACTGTCATGTTGCCCCTGGTTTGGTGATTATAACCCAAAATTGAGGACAAAAAATGAGTCAAGTATTTTATTTGCTAATCTTCTTACCCTTCTATAAAAAGAGATGATCGGAGATGGTGACAGATAGAGGAGCACAGTGGTTATGCATCCACCTCCAGCCAGGTGAGATGAGGTCCAAAAAAATTACTTATTACTCATGGAAAATAGGATGTCTGCCTGCAGTAGGAGCTAACATCTCATTTGCCAGTTAGACATCTGCTTATGTAGTTTCCTGAGATTATTTGAACATGAGAGAAAAAAGAGAAGGAGATGGCAAGTCAGGGAGATGACAAGTCAGGGAGTAGAGACTGCTGTAGAGCAGCCCATACTATTGTGCATGAGTTTCCTGAAGCACAACAGATAGTTTACAAAGGTTTGACCTATCTTTCTAGTACCCTGCCTACTCCACCAAGTGAGGCAGCTCAAGAAGCTAGAGTCTATAGGGTGTACTGCTAGGAAATAACAAAGAGTGGAATGCAGTTTCTTGCTTACCAGTGATGTTATACAGAGGCCCAACTCTCACTCCCCAAAAAACATTTTCATGTCTCTATAATATAGGCATCACATGGTTACCATCTTCATAGAGAACAAAGATGACAGTTAGAATTAGCCTAGAGAGCAGCGACATCCCAGGGAGAACAAACCTGAGCTAGTAAGATTGGAGCTTCAAATTTGATAGGCCTGGGTTGGGTTTAAATGGTGTTCCAACATGATTTTAAAGAAATGGGATCTGCCTAAAATATTATTACATGATAGGAATGGGAGATCTGAAATTGCATGGCTGAAGGTTACAAAGTCATGGAATTTGTAATTTATTTACTTCACTAGACTTCTTTTTTCCTTTTTCCCAAGCAATCAACTTGTCTTCCAATATCCTTTCCTTCTAATTTTTTTTTTCCATTAAGACATTTGTTTAGGGTATAAAAATGTAAAGAATAATAGACACAAGCTTCTTTTCCTTCCAAGATGTCTCATCAAAAATTTTCTAAGACTCTCATGACTGGTATTGGGTATTAGGTGCATGAACTCTACAGCATGCCCCTTTATTCAGAGGGACTAGAGACCTAAGGGATTCTTTCTTTCTTTTCTTTCCTTTGTTGCTCAGGCTGGAGTAGCTGGGATTACAGGCATGCGCCACCACACCTAGTTATTTTTTTATTTATTTAATTTTTTTTAATTTTTGTACTTTTCGTAGAGACAGGGTTTCTCCATGTTGGTCAGACTGGTCTCAAACCCCCGACCTCAGATTGTCCACCTGCCTTGGCCTCCCAAAGTGTTGGGATTACAGGTGTGAGTCACCACACCCGGCCGGGATTCTTTCAAATATTAAATGTATACTGTTCTTCTGTACCTCATTTGTTTTTTTAATATCATATTTCATCTCCATATTCTATTATTTTTTCCCTTTTTTTTAAAATCCAAGATCATTAAAAATAGCTGTAGCTAGCAATGATTTTGAAAACAAATGTGGACATAAAGTTTACTAGGAAGGATTCTTTACTATTCAATTACCAGTCAATATAGTAGAACAGCCTCACAACAGTATGAAATAGATAATAGATTATACTATTTTAGAGGTTGGAGTGTACCTCAAGGTTAACAGTTAGTAAATACACAAGCCTCTTATTTCCCCTAAATGTTCATTTAATTGCTGTACACACATCTCAAATCTTTATTAAATGGTTTTTCATAATTTTCAGTGAGCTTCCCATTCTATACTTTTTGTCCATAATATTTATTGTGTTTTTACTGCTGCTGTTTTAATCTAATTATAACATTAAATTGATATAATATTAAATTCACTTCATGTCTATTAGTGATTATGAAATTCCGTGTTTTTTTTTTAATTCTAACGACACATTTATTATAGAGAAAGTAATTTGTTAGACCTAAAAATTATTCTAGTGAAGGCAAAAGGAATTATTTAATTAGAAAAGCAGAACATTTAGTAATTGAGCATGAAGCACATTGTTCGATTATTATTTGTTCATTTAACAAAACATATATTAAGCTCTTCCTCTGTGTCAGAACTGATGTTGCATCTTGGGTATATAGTGGTAAACAATACATGCTCCCTTTTCTCATAAAGCTTATTTCACAGGGAAACAAGATATGAAGAATTAATTAACACAATCTAATGTTACAGTATTATGAAAGGAGAAGTACACTACAACAAAACTGAGGAAGTAATGATTAAGCTGAGGGTCAAGAATGGATAGGCCATAGGAGGTAGAGAGAAAAGTATTGTGGAAAATCCTAGACATAAGAGAGAGTGTCTTGTTCAGGATGAATTAAAGACTTCTAATGACTGATGTGCGCAACAGAAAGCAGACAGAAGTAATAGATGAAACCTGAAAGAGTCATAGAACAGGTCAGCAGGGCTTTGTAATGACAATTTTTCAAAGTTTAACTTTATCAAATGGAAGACGGAAGCCCTTTAGCATTTTCAATGGGAGAGTGACATGAAATAATTTGAGATTTTGAAATTTACTCTTATTACCTTACTATAAAAGGATTTGTGAAAGCATTCACTGGAAACAAGGAAGTGAGTTAGGACTGTTTTAAAAGTGTAAGAATTGATGATGGAGAAAGGAATAAACAAATAGGTGAGTACAAGTCACACCTGGGTGATAGAATTAAAGGATTTGCTGCTATAAGAAGTTTGGAAATGCACTATTTATTTATGTAATTATTTCCCCTCATTCAAAATCAATCTTGAATTAAGTCGACCCAGATATAAAAAGTAAGAGAATAAGAAAAATAGAAAATTGGGATAGAACAGTAAGCTGAAGACGAATGATTTTTGGACTTACAGGACGTAAAATGTCCTGCATTACTAATAAAGGTACAAAAATTTGGCTTTTAATATCCTAGTAGCCTGAAGAATGGAAACAAAACAGCAGAAACTTTCACACTGAATATTGGAGTTCCTCAGAACTGACGTTCCTGAACAAAGTGCTGACTTTTAAGCTGGAGTGTCTGAATTGAATTATTATTTGATCTACCTATGCTGGCAAGATCATCAAAGCCATTGAACTTCAGTTTTTTTATCTGCGAAATGGGGATAATAGCATATATCTCACAGATTACCAGGACAATAAAATTCTTTCATTAAGTAAATATTTTTGAACATCTACTGTGTCTTAGAAAATGTTCTAGTCACCAGAAATCCTCCAGAAAACAGGGTAAACAACAGGGCTCAGTGATTCCACTGCTACATTCTGCTGAGATTAGTGTTGGGTGAGATGTCTGTGGCAGAAATAGAGGGTAATTAGCATGCAAATGAAGATATAATATGTCGCTAACATAAAGATGTCAATTTCATCCAAATTTATTATTTGAATTCCATCCCAACAATCATACCAACACAACATTCTTTTTTAAAATAGATAAGCTGATTCTAAGTTTACATGACAAAATGAAGCAATCAGAGAAGCGAAAAAAATTTTGAAGGACAATAATAACGAGAGAGGATTACCTTATATACCTAAAAATAATGCACAGTTACAATAATTGAAATAGTGTGCTATTAGTGAATGCATAGAGAAGAATCAATTAACAGGCTACAAATTATATGTACTTCTAATACAGGCACAGATAATTAGGAATTTGGTATTTGATAAAGGAGTTATTTTAAATTAGTGAGTAAAAAGATAGATTATTCAATACATTGAGTAACTGGGTAGATGCTCAAAAAAGTTAAATTCAATACGTTTGTCATAGAAATGGAAAAATGATTACTTTGTGCCTAGGTAAAATATTAGTCCTAAAATATTAATAAGTGGGGGCTAGGGGAAGCTCATATCATGTAGACCAAATGCTACCCTGAAACACTGCAAGGAAGCAGTGAAAAATATACAAACAAAAAGCTTAAATTATTAGTACCAATCATGGTGGGGTTTTTTTTTTGTTTTTTTTTTTTTTGCCTTTTTGTGATGCATTTTATTTTTTATTTATTAGAAAATATTTCAGGCACTCAAAAGGCCTAAGAATATTATCATGGACACCAATGTACCTAGCATTCCAGATTTAAAAAAAAATAAACATTCCAAATGTTTGTGAAACCTCACATACACCATGTCTGTTTGACATCTTCTCTCTTTTTGTAAGACTTAGTTTGCTGTAAAGCTGAATCTACAGACTATTCTTTTATCTAACATTTTGTATTTAAGATTTCCCCATGATGTTTTGTAAGCACTGGGACTTGCATTTTCACTCTTATCTATATGGATATTTATTTGTTTGTTTATCTATCCATATTTCTTTTCACTGTTATCTATATGGATATTTGTTTGTTTATCCGTATTTCTTGTGGCTAAGAATATTTAAGATTGTTATATATTTTTCTCTTCCATTAGCAAATTTTTCAAGTCTACCTTCAGAACATACCCAGAATCTAACATAATCCAAACCATTATCATCTAGGTGGATCATTGCAAGAAGAAGGGATCACTGTCCCTTCTTCAGTCTGTTTTCAACACAATGACCAAAGGGATTTTATAAAATATGAATCGGACCTTTTGTACTAGTCTTAAAAAATCTCCGATGATTGCCAAGTCATCCCAATGAAAGGTCAAAGCCATAGTACAACTATTTATAAAGTCCTACATGATCCCTCCTCCCATTTACTTACTTGTGGACCCATTTTCTCCCCCTCCCTGAATTCCAGCTAAACTCGCTTCCCTGCTCTTCCTTAGCCACATCAAGCATTAACTCTGTCTCAGGGAAGTGCTTGTAGCTCCTTCTGGCTGTAATGGTGTTCTCCAAGACCTCTCTTGCCTTCTTCTAGATTGTTACTCAAATATCATATTTTCCCCAGTCACACTATTTACATTTTATTCTACCTGCTAAAATGTTAGCTCCCTTCCTGCTTTATTTTTCTCCCCACCATTATCATCTCTAAACACAACACAATTTGCTTTTTCTTGTTTATTGTTGGCCTTCTCTTACTAGTGATTCTATGAGACAAGACATTTTTACCTCTTTTGTTAACTGCTCTAACCTTTGAATCTAAAGCCTTTCTTGACATTTCACAGGTGCTCAATAAATATTTTGTGTATTAGTTAATGAGTGGAGACTGGATATACACACCAGCATTACATGTTATATTGATGTCTAGCATTTCTGAAGCAAATAACATGAGCTGAAAATAACAAAATGTGTATATTGAAAATTAGATGAATTTAGAAATTCAAGGTTAACTATTAGAGGTTTTGAAGAAATCATAAAGAAAAAAAAATCCAACAAAATGACATCCTAAAAAATGATGCTGCCTGAGGGGCAATGTGCCAGTATAAAATAGCAAGGCAATAAGCAAATTATTTAAGAAAATTTATCTGAACTGTCTTTGTCCGATTCCATCCCTTTCTGTTCCCTTCCAAGTTACCACATTGTGTTCCCCTGTCAGCTTCTGGAATTAGAGTTCTAATTCTCTTGAATAGCTTTTAGTACCCTTGCATGACAATTAGTTGACCTCATGCTGGCTTTTGAATCTCAAACAAATACTGATGAATTACCAGCACCATCTCATACATTTTCAGCCTTTCAGATAGATTCTGTTCTTGCCAAGTATCATCTTGCCAAATAGT
>NW_012101831.1:224139-225436 GCF_000951045.1 Mandrillus leucophaeus | reverse complement strand
ACAATTTTTCAAAGTTTAACTTTATCAAATGGAAGACGGAAGCCCTTTAGCATTTTCAATGGGAGAGTGACATGAAATAATTTGAGATTTTGAAATTTACTCTTATTACCTTACTATAAAAGGATTTGTGAAAGCATTCACTGGAAACAAGGAAGTGAGTTAGGACTGTTTTAAAGGTGTAAGAATTGATGATGGAGAAAGGAATAAACAAATAGGTGAGTACAAGTCACACCTGGGTGATAGAATTAAAGGATTTGCTGCTATAAGAAGTTTGGAAATGCACTGTTTATTTATGTAATTATTTCCCCTCATTCAAAATCAATCTTGAATTAAGTCGACCCAGATATAAAAAGTAAGAGAATAAGAAAAATAGAAAATTGGGATAGAACAGTAAGCTGAAGACGAATGATTTCTGGACTTACAGGACGTAAAATGTCCTGCATTACTAATAAAGGTACAAAAATTTGGCTTTTAATATCCTAGTAGCCTGAAGAATGGAAACAAAACAGCAGAAACTTTCACACTGAATATTGGAGTTCCTCAGAACTGACGTTCCTGAACAAAGTGCTGACTTTTAAGCTGGAGTGTCTGAATTGAATTATTATTTGATCTACCTATGCTGGCAAGATCATCAAAGCCATTGAACTTCAGTTTTTTTATCTGCGAAATGGGGATAATAGCATATATCTCACAGATTACCAGGACAATAAAATTCTTTCATTAAGTAAATATTTTTGAACATCTACTGTGTCTTAGAAAATGTTCTAGTCACCAGAAATCCTCCAGAAAACAGGGTAAACAACAGGGCTCAGTGATTCCACTGCTACGTTCTGCTGAGATTAGTGTTGGGTGAGATGTTGTGGCAGAAATAGAGGGTAATTAGCATGCAAATGAAGATATAATATGTCGCTAACATAAAGATGTCAATTTCATCCAAATTTATTATTTGAATTCCATCCCAACAATCATACCAACACAACATTCTTTTTTAAAATAGATAAGCTGATTCTAAGTTTACATGACAAAATGAAGCAATCAGAGAAGCGAGAAAAATTTTGAAGGACAATAATAATGAGAGAGGATTACCTTATATACCTAAAAATAATGCACAGTTACAATAATTGAAATAGTGTGCTATTAGTGAATGCATAGAGAAGAATCAATTAACAGGCTACAAATTATATGTACTTCTAATACAGGCACAGATAATTAGGAATTTGGTATTTGATAAAGGAGTTATTTTAAATTAGTGAGTAAAAAGATAGATTATTCAATACATTGAGTAACTGGGTAGATG
>NW_012101831.1:218023-222079 GCF_000951045.1 Mandrillus leucophaeus | reverse complement strand
ATTACCTCATTTTATCTAACCCAATGAAGCTGATACTGTTTTTCACTGAAAAGATAATCACTGAAAAGTTAAATAACTCACAAAAGATTGTAGAGTTTGGCCAGGGCCAATGGCTCAAGCCTGTAATCCTAGCACTTTGGGAAGCCCACGCGGGTGGATTGCCTGAGGTCGGGAGGTCAAGACCAGCCTGGCCAGCATGGTGAAATCCCATCTCTACTAGAAAATATAAAAATTAGCCAGGCATGGTGGCAGGTGCCTGTAATCCCAGCTACTCGGGAAGCTGAGGCAGGAGAATCGCTTGAACCCAGGAGGGAGAGGTTGCAGTGAGCTGAGATCGTGCCATTGTTCTCCAGCCTGATGACAAAGCAAGACTCCATCTCAAAAAACAAACAAACAAACAAATAAGATTATAGAGTTTATAGAGTTGGGACTCTGATTAGACAATCAAACTCCAGGGCCCAGGCTCTTAACTCTTTAAGCATACTTAAGAAGGAATGAGGCAGAAATGAGGCATACTTAGAAAATACAGATTTTTTTAAAGCTTATTGACAATTTGAAAATATTGATAAATGTTACCTTCCTAATAAACCCTTTAGAAAATACTCAGTTCAAAATGGCTTTTAAAGTCCTAAACATGGCTGTAATGCCTTGTGATCTGTTTTTGATCCATTAAGAATCTATTAGAGATTATGATAAATTATTTTGATTTTTATATATGTATCATATTGCTTCTAAACTGTGCTTTTTTGTAGAGTTCATAAGCTTCATTCAGCAAAGGTAAATTAATTTATTATATAAAATGAGAAATAAGCTACTTATATATCCATTATAAATTTCTCATAAATTGAATTTTTAATATATTTCTAAAGCCACTGAGTTAGGCGGGCAGTGCAGAATGTTCCAGAACAAAAGACATTGCACTTTTTGTGGTAAACTTATCTTTTTTGTAAAAATACTTTTGTGGGATGTCTTTTGGAGATTTAGTCAGTTCAGGCTGTTATTACAAATTACCACAGCTTGGGCATTTTATAAACAACAGAAATTCATTTCTTACAGTTCTGGAGGCTGGAAATCCAAGATCTAGGTGCCAACATGATTCAGTGCTGGTGAGGGCCGCCTTCTGAGTTTTAAACAGCTGACTTGTATTCTCACATGGAGGGAAGATAGCTCTTTAGCATCTTTTTAAAATGCACTAATTCCATTCCTGAGGGCTCTACCCTCATGACCTAATTGCCTCTCAAAGGCCCCACCCCCAAATACCTTAATAATGGGATTAGGATTCCAACATGAATTTGGTGGTTACAAAAATATTCAGTTAGTGGGAGAGACCCTTACATTTATCACAGAAAACTGTCTTTTCTTGACTGCTATAGAATTGGAAGAAAGTTATTGCTATGATATGAACAAAAAATAAAGGTAGATATTCTATAAAATCAAATTGGTAAATTGAGATACATTTGTAATTTTAGGTATAAAGCAAAATAAAATACCTACAGCAGCCATGCAGGTATCATAGGTAAGATAACCTTGGCCATATTATGGAGACTGTACAATAAATTTTAGAATATATGCATGATAGGATATGTATAAAGAGAGACTGAAAGTTAAGTCCTGTATCTCAATGATTCATTATGAGAGTAAAGCTCTTCATTAGCTGGATCTTGAAAAGCTCCCACTTTCCAGAAAACTGCCATTTCTCAATCATATATATATATACACTATTAATTTCAAATTTTTTTGTAGAAACTCTTGCATATAATGTCATCTTCAGAGTTCAAAGCATTACTCAGCTACTTCTTTGGATTGTGCTTGCCAGTTCTTATACAGTTGAGAAACAGCTCTATGACAACTGTTTTTTAACCACATTCACTGTGTTTTCTTTTTGTGTGTGTGTATGTGTGTGTGCTTGTGTTGCAGAGAAGGCCAGCAATCGCCAGAACAATGGCAGAAGATGTACGGTAGATGCTCTGGGAATGAAGTCTACCACATTGTTTTGGAAGAAAGTACATTTTTTGCTGAATATGAAGGAAAGAGTTTTACATATGCCTCTTTCCATGCACATAAAAAGTATGTCTCTGCCTCAGAGAAAAATTAAAATATCAATCAGTCAAGCATACCATGTGGAAACTGTTTTCAAAAATAGAATGCATATTGTGCTCATGTGTTTAGGCATTCCGAAATTTTTGTCACAATATTACCCAATGTTGAAACATTTGAACCCTGGTGGCTGTATGGTCTCTATAAGACTGTCAGGAGTAAATTGTAATTTATTAGGAATATTTCATTTAGCAACTTTTAAAGTCTTTTTAAAATATTTTAATCCATTAAGAATTTACAAACACATGAAAATCTTCTTCACAGACCTGAATTTTAAGATGTTGATTAGGAACCAAAACAAAATAACACTAATATTTCTAAAAACTATACATTTAAAAAAAAAAAGAATCTCTGATGGTGGCCCTTGTTTTGACCTGAGAAATAAGTTAAAAAATAAATAAAACTACCTTCCAATTTAAACGTAGAACTTTTTTTGCTTTTCCTTTTTGGAAAAAAAAAAAAAAAGGATTTACTTAAGAAATAAAAATGTATGTATATAATGAAAATAACATATTATCTGTATTAAATGTTTTAATGTAACACATTTTGGAGGATTTACAATATACCTATATAGTCTACTAATCTATTTTGTAATGTACAGGAACCCCCAACTTATGATGCTTTGACTTACGATTTTTTGACCATGATGGTACAAAACAATAGCCATTTGGAAGAAACCATACTTCCTGTATCCATACAATCATTCTATTTTACACTTTCAATAGAATATTCAATAAATTACATAAGATATTTAACACTTTATCATAGAACAGGCTTGGTATTAGATGATTTTGCCCAACTGTAGGCAACGTTAAGTGTTATGAGTATCTTTAAGGTTGGCTAGGTTAAAACTATGATATTTGTTAGGCTAGCTGTATAAAAAGCATTTTTTATTTAATAATATTTTCAACTTATGCTGGGTTTATCAAGGTATAACTTTATCATAAATCAAGGAGCTTCTGTATTCTACTTTACTTCTCAATGTAATTCTATTGATACATATACTTTTATTGCTTAAAAATATCTTTAAACTTGATTTAATTTGTAACACTTTAAGGCATGTTGAAATAAAAAGATTCAGGATAATTTGTGCTTTCAGGAAGCCCCCAAAAATACATAAGACATTTTTTGAGGATCCTGTTACATTTAAAGATTGCTATTTTTTTCTGACTAAGTGCATACCTATTTTAGACTGTTTAAAAATATATAAATTTTTTCCTAAAATTTAAAGTAAACCAACTATGATAAATTCAGGGACCCTGTTTCTCTTTTAGGTGATCACGGGTAAGTTTCTTTCCTTTGGCCAACAGTTTTAAGCTTTTTATTTTATTTTTTTACCAAAGTAAGAAATGCTGTTTATGTTTTTTGACCAAAGTAAAATTGTTGTAAAAATTTGCAGAATAATATTGCCCTTAGTGTATACATGCACTCATGTTGCTTATGTTCTTTCATTCATTTTCATGAAAATGTAAATTTATAGTGGTCATAATCAGCTAAATTGGTTTTACAACACACTAAGCACATGGTTTATTTTTCTGTAAAAATGAGGATCTTGAACTTCTAGGATCATTTCAAACTTCAAAATGCTATGATTTAAAACTTTTATTTTCCTCAGTCTTAATAATCATTTACTAATTTTCTTACAAACTCTTTTTTTTTTAAAATTAAGGTTTGGCGTCTGCTTGATTGGTGTTAGGAGGGAGGATAATAAAAACATTTTGCTGAATCCAGGTCCTCGATATATTATGAATTCTACAGACATATGTTTTTATATTAATATTACCAAAGAAGAGAATTCAGCATTTAAAAACCAAGACCAGCAAAGAAAAAGCAATGTGTCCAGGTCATTTTATCATGGACCTTCCAGATTGCCTGTACATAGCATAATTGCCAGCATGGGTAAGTATAAATGAATTTGAAAATATCATTAATTTATTCTAAAAATAAAAAATAATGATA
>NW_012101831.1:165645-217553 GCF_000951045.1 Mandrillus leucophaeus | reverse complement strand
TCGATCTCCTGAGCTCGTGATCCACCCGCCTCGGCCTCCCAAAGTGCTGGAATTACAGGCATGAGCCACCGCGCCCGGCCAGCTCCATACACTTTTATATTTCTTTTTTAAGTTCGCTTTGTAATTATCATCAGCAAAGGTTATTTCAAATATGCTTCATTTTCTCAAAATTCTCTTTCCATCTCCACCTCATTCTCACTATTGAACTTGGCTTCTATGACACAGAAGAAAAAAGATAAAATAAAAAAAATCTTCATGCAAATAAGAATTTCCTTACGGTTTGGCTACCAAACCATCTACAAACCTACAAACGTTTAGTATCTGTCACAAGGAAAATGTGCCCTTTTTAACATACTGATACATTCATTTATTCCATGAACCATGCTCTTGTTCCTCCTCAGAGACTTTACTCTGTAATCTATCCTCATTACCTAACTTCATTTTCTATTCAGAATCACTGGCTGGTCTCTCTCTCTCTCTGTCTCTCTCTCTGTCTCTCTCTCTCCCTTTCTCTCTCTCTCTCTCTCTCTGTGTGTGTGTGTGTGTGTCTTCATATCTCTGTGTGCACCTACACATGTAATTTTGAACCTTCTGTGATAACAACTTCAGAGACAAATTTCTCCAAAGTGTTGTGTTTAGTGGCAGACTTTAGATTTTATTGTTGTCCTATATCCATGCTTCTATCCAGTTCAATCTGACACCTGCAGTCATATCACTGAAACTATTCAGGCAAGATCACCACTCTCCTCTTTGTCACTACATCTAATGATTGTCTTCACACTATATGGCAAGAATATTGACCATGTTCTTCCTGAAACACTCTAGTGACTTGTTTTCTGCATTGTGCACATTCATTTTCCTTGTGTGGTCACGTCTGTTCTCATGGATTCAGTTGTCCAAAAACTGATTATTCCTTTACCTAAAGCATTAACTCAACATCTATTTACAGCAACAGGAACTGTCTACTGGTTATTTCTATTTGAGTATTGCGGGAAAAACTAGCACAGCATATTCAAATTAAACTGATCTCTACACTCTCATTCAACACCATTTTCTCCTTCTCCTTCTCCTTTTTTTCTTCTAAAAAACAGATGACAACATTATCCTATGATTTATAAAGTCACAATTTTGACTTTTCAACACCCGCTCTTCTCATACCTCATAGTTAACCAAATTCTATGAAATCTGACCAGTAGATAGCCCCTAGAATCATTCAGGTTTTTTTCCATGTCCACCACCAACATCATCGTGGTCTGTGCCTCCATCCTCCTCTCCCTGAACTGCAGGATCAACAACCTTGTCTTCTTTCCATGTCTCCAGCCTTGCCACCCTACACTCAATTCTCCACCCTGCCACCAGAGTAAAAAAATTTAAATACAATTTTGATAATATTTTCCTGAATAAATCACCTGCTTTATACTACCCATTGGAAAAAAAGTCTAAATTCTATAGTGTGACTTAACTTATCAGTAGGTTTATAAGTTCTTGTTTGCATTATGCAATCCTAGTTTTCTTAAGTTCTTGTTTGCATTATGCAAACCTAGTTTTCTTAAGAATGTTCCAGTTTCTTAGGATTGTTCCAGTGTATATAATTGTCCTGATGTAATTATTAAAAGAACCCCCTTTTACTCTGCAGCATCCTAGTTTAGAAAATAAATTACTTAGTCATTTTCTTTATAGGCTTTTTATTAATGATATTTTCTGACTTTTCTAGCCCCACATTTTACCACACCTTCGCTGTTCTCCTAAGCTCCAAACATACTCACTTTCTTTCAGTCTTCACTAATTTTTTTTTCACCAATGGGCCTTAAAACATTAAGCTTCCTCTGGCAGGAGCTATTCCTCACACCTCAACATTGCCTAAGTAAATATCACTCCCTCCAAACACAATGGTTCTACCTAGACTTTCTTAGGTAATCCTATTTGTCATTTACATATGTTTATTCTACAGTAGCAATATTCATTTTTTAATGTATTCAAAAAGTACTTATTGTGTGCCTAATATGTACCCAAAAAGGTATTTATTGAGTACCTAACATGTACCAAGAACTCTCGTAAGTATTTGTGATAAAACCTTAGTGAAGAAACAAAGATCTTTCATTCATAGAGCTTACATTCTATTATGGAGAAGACAGGAAATAAGCAAAGTATATATAAAAAATAAATATATTACTTAAAATGTTAGTGGGTTATAAGTTATAAAGGAAAAACTAAAAGAACAAAACAGAGCTAGTATAGGAGATAATTAATTTTGGAAGAAGCGAAGTTTTAAATGAAGTGGCTAGTAGGCCAGAAGGTGATGTTTGAGCAGATACCTGAAGGAAATGAGGAATTAGTTCTGAGGAGGTCTGGAGAAAGAGCATTCCTGGCAGAGATAACAGCTGGCACAAAGGCCCTAAAGTGGGAACCTGGCTGGGGTGCCCCAGGAACAGTAAAAGGGCCCTTGTGCCTCAAGCACAGTAAATGCTGGAAGAGTAGTAGGAGATGAGGAGGAACAAGTAGAAAGAGGCCAGATCCTGTAAGGATTATTTAAGTCCATATGAGGATTGCAGCTTCTACCCTCAGTGAAGTGGGAATTATTGCGAGGTTTTATGCAGAGCCATTGACCTGATCTCACCTATGCTGACTTGTTTTCGTACTCAACTCAGGCTGCTGTTGAAAATAAATGGTTTGGAGCAAGGATCAGACTATTTTCAAGTGGAAGTAGTAAGAAGGAGAAAATTCTGGATGTACTTTAGGATAATCAGGATTCCTTAACAAATGAAATTGAACTGTGAGAAAAAGAGAAGTGTGAATAAACATAAGGTTTTTGGATTAAGCAACTGGAGAAAGGGAATGGTCATAAATTGAGAGGAAAGGCTAGGGGGAATGCAGGTTTTGGCGGAGCAGGGGAGGTCCAGGGAAGATAAAAGAGTATTTTGGAACACCTTGAAGATGTCTAACAGGAAGTTAGATGTAAGAGTCTAGATTTCAGGAAAGAGAGAGAGGCTGAAAAGGTAAATTTTTTATTTCTGAGCTTATGTATACATTTAAAGCCATAAGACTGAATGAAGTCATTGAGGAAAAGAGTACAGGCAGGAAAAAAATAAAAGACAAAGAACAGACCTCTGCAGTATACTAAGATTAAGTATCAGGGGGATGAGAAGAAACCAGCAAAGGAGACCAAAGAGGAGCTACTGGCAGGATAGTAGGAAAACCCAATGAGTGTGGTGTCCTGGAATCCAAGTGAGCCAAGTGCATCAAGAGAACACCATGGTAAGCCATGTCAAATGTTACCAATGGGTAATATAATGTAAGGACTGAGAAGTGTCAATTGACTTTAGCAATGCAATGATCATTGTTCACCCTCATAAGAGTTGTTTCAGTGGAGTGGTGGTGGACAATGCTAGATTGGAGTGCACTTGGGAAAGAATGGTAGAAGATAAATTAGAAACCATAGGTCTGGACAGCTCTTAAAATGTCTCACTGCAAAACGGAGAAAATTAATGGAATTGTAGCTTGTGTTGAAAGTACAAGCAAGTAAGAAAGGCAGAGAGATTGAGGGTTTGTATAATAGATTGTATGTAATTATAGGCCATGGAACTTAATTTAAGTAAAGAAGTGAAAAGATGTATTTTGGTTAAAAAAAGACCGAAAGGATAGTGGATTAATTAATTCTAATTCCAATGAAAATCAAGAGGGAAAGAGCTGGAAAGTCAAGGTACAGGTGTCAAAGAGTGAGATGCCAGAGGAGAGATGATGTGCAGCAAGTAATAATTACAAAAGCTAAGGTGTGACCATGAGCGTGAATGACTGAAGAGTGATAGTAAAAAGAAAGCCATTACTAGAGAGCAGGACAAGGAGCTGAGTGTGGAATGTTGGAAGAATCGTCTATGTGTATGGTGAAACTGCCAAAAATCAGGACAGACATTGTGGAGAGACTACTAATGATGCAAGAGCTAAACTGTCCGGGTGTATTCAGTTGCATAGGTATAGATATGGGGAACATGGAGAGTTTAACTTAACCAGGGTTCTATTTTGTCAAGAGGGTGGAATGAATAAAAAATGTATCAAGGGATCCAAGGGTATATGCAAGAAAATAAATCATAATGCTTACACATGGAATTTAAGATAGGTAAGAAGAGAAGAGAAAACATCGAGGGAATGAGAGAGACAAACTCTGGTATCATTAGTAGAATTGAAATTCCATCTTGGTAAATCATAGCTAGTGTTGGAAAATCAGTGAGAGTGACCTGAACAAACAAGAAATAGTGGTGGTCAAAGAGTGAATGTATAAAAATGTGTGCAACATTGTTTTTATTGGGTATAACAAGGTCTAATAAACTACTATGGAAGTGAAGGGCTGAGATAAGGTAAACATTTCTTCAGTTCATGTTATTATAATGAGGAAGAAGGTTGGAAGGTCAGAAATTTGAGGAAAGGAATTTTAAATAGTTGTGTGCTGCATAAAGACAATTCAGTCAATGATGGATGACATATACAGTGTTGGTCTCATAAGATTGTAATACCATATTTTTACTGTACCTTTTCTATATTGAGATTACCATTATGTTAGAATTGACTGCACCACTCAGTATAGTAACATGCTGTACAGATTTGCAGTCTAGGAGCAGTAGGCTATACCATATAGCCTAGGGGCAGTAGGCTATACCTATACCAAATAGTAACAGGCTATACCATACAGCCTATGCACCATATAGCCTAGAATAGTGCTACCTCCTCTAGGTTTGTGTAAGTATACTCTATGATGTTTGAATATTGGAGAAATCACCAAATGATAGATTTCTCAGAACATATCCCCCCTTTTAAGCAATGCATGACTGTAATTGTTTCAAAGAATGGGACAGAGCAAAGACTAACAACTTTTAGGATGACCAGGTGCCACTGAGTGCATAAATGAAATGAGTAATTATGAAATATGATGTCTTTCATCACTATTTTCTCCAGAAGGAGAGGAACCTCAATTTTTCATAAATGGATATTAAAATTAATTTTTAAATTTCAATAAAATTCACAAAGGGAATTGCTTCTTCCTCCTTCTATGCCTTGAGTGCCTCAACTATTCAATAACCTTAAGCCACTTGGGCTTGGGGTTGCCATTCTTTCTACCTCCAGGTATTTCCATGACTTGTGTGTTCCTTATTGTATTTCAGGTCAAAAATCAAATGTCCTAGCTTCACAGTGGCCTTCTTTCCTACCAAATAAAAATTCCATTCCTCTCCCTGCATGCTACTGATCATTATCTACAATTATCCATTTATTGGTCTACTTGCTACATACAACTTTCATCTTGTAGAAACTTTTTGTCTTCTCTACAGATCTCAAGTACCTGGAACAGTGCTCCCCTTATGTGGCACTCAATAAATATTCATTTAATAAAAAATAAGTGTAACCCATTAGTAGTTCCGATATTTTAAAAAGTGGTCACAAATCAATTACAAAAAGATAGCTCGATAGAAAAGGGAACTCTTGAACCCGGGAGGCAGAGGTTGCAGTGAGACGAGATTGTGCCACTGCACTCCAGCCTGCAGGATTGAGTGAGACTCTGTCTTCAAAAAGAAAGAAAAAAAAAAAAAAGAAAAGAAAAGAAAAGAAAAGAAAAAGAAAAGGGGGGAAGACATAATGAAACATTCGCAAAATGGACGTGGTCAACAACAAAATAATACATTTTAAATAAATATAAATTGAAACATCAGGATGTACTTTTTCACTTTAAGTTTTTATATACTTCAGGATTTTACAAATCTTATGTTTCATGATGTAGAGCAACACTCTGCAAATACACTTTTGTGCAAATAGAGATTTTTTTGTTCAGGAAAATGCCTGCATGCAAAAGAAATACTTAGCTATTAGAACTAAAAATACACACACATAAATGTGTGTGTGTATATATATATCTGTGTGTGTGGTGTGTGTGTATATATATATATCTCTCTCTTGATTATGTTCATTATATTTCATATTTCATTTAACCTTCAACACTAGTGATCAATATGGCAAACGCCTTGATAAATTTTCATGTTTTATTGTTTTAGGGACCGTGGCTATAGACTTGCAAGACACAAGCTGTAGATCAGCAAGTGGCCCTACCCTGTCTCTTCCTACAGAGGGAAGCAAAGAAGTAAGAAGACCTAGCATTGCTCCCGTTTTAGAGGTTGCAGATACATCATCGATTCAAACGTGTGATCTTCTAAGTGACCAATCAGAAGATGAAACTACGCCAGATGAAGAAATTTCTTCAAATTTAGAGTATGTTCAGATACTCTGAGGAGTAAGATTACTGGGCTTTGTGCTAATGTCTTTAAGTATTTTCTTTAGGTACCTTCCCACTAGGTAAGGAGCTAATGATCTTTCCTTCTGAACATCATAGTATCATTCCTATATACTTCTACCAAAACACACTGCTAGTAGCCAGTATCTCAAGTTGCTGGCTTCAATATATATTTCCAGTCTCTTTTTGCTCTTAATGTTTTATTCTCAAGGAGGAAAAAAAGATATAAATCAGTGTTCTCAAGATATAAACTTCATTTTCATAATTGTATGCTTTTTATAGCATATTGTACTTTATACTTTGAATTTACTTTATTACACATTCGTATTGAAGTTCAATTATTCAATGAAATGAAAATGCAGCCCCCTCCATTAAGCTTTCCTTACTTATCTCAGCGTTCAGCACTTTCATACACTATGCATTAATTAATATTTTAAATGTATGTTAAAAAGGAGTACTGTTTCCCTTTTCTAAGCTTCAATAATAATAGAGTATCAATCTATATAGTATTAATCACATTGTAGCCTTCAGTAGAGTTTGTTTACAGGTCTTATTCCATATATTAAATTGTCATTCTTCAGGAAAACACAGCAGTCCACAGCCTTGACTGTGGAGTCCTAAGGACATTGTTTGCCATGCCAGTTCCATTTGATATTGGTTATGTACAAGTGACTTTAATTAAAAAAAAAAAAAAAAAACACTGGCGGCTGGGCAGAGTGGCTCACACCTGTAATCCCAGCACTTTGGGAGACTGAGATGGGTGGATCATTTGAGGTCACGAGATTGAGACCAGCCTGACCAACATGGTGAAATTCCATCTCTACTAAAAATATAAAAATTAGCTAGGAGTGGTGGTGCATGCCTATAATCCCACCTACTTGGAAGGCTGAGACAGGAGAATCCCTTGAACTCAGGAGGTGGAGGTTGCAGTGAGCTGAAATCCTGCCACTACAGTCTAGCCAGGGTGACAGTGTAAGACTCTGTCAAAAACAAAACAAAACAAAACAAAACAAAAAAACTGGCCAATAATTCACCTGTAAACTCAGTGTAATTACTACTTCATAAAGCTATGAAGTGATTACTTGAGGTAATAGAGAACAAGTGCTTATGCCAAATCAATGTTTTGTGCAGAGTAAGTATTCAATTACTATTCATTACTATTAGTCGTAGTATGGTAGTATGGGTATTAGTGGCATTGGTAATATAATCTCTAACATTTCTTCCAGTATCTTTAAGTAATATTGAATTGAACTAAAAAGAACTTAAATATCATTGATGCTTGAAAATATTCTTTGTTCTAATTTCTCCCACTTAAAAAATTATTGTAAGAAAAGTTGATGTACCCACAAAACCAAATCTATTCTCCAAAGAAATTAATGGATAGAGTCCTCAAATATATTTGGAATCTAGGATGGGAAGAGGGAGAGGTTTGGCAACCAGTGTCTTCACAGGAAACGGTGTTTTGGAATGCGATTGAAATTCTTTCTTTACACTTCTTAAAAATTGAGAGGTAATTTTTTTTTTTAATTCTAGAAAAATGAAAGAGATGTTGCAGTAATTGCAGAGATTACCAACTTCTAAATTTACAAAATTTTACCCTCTAATTTTATCTCTCAGTCAATGAAGTTTATTTCCTGAAAACACTGATTTGCATATCTTCTTTAAGATAAAACAGTTTTAACTAGGTCTGAAATTTTATGGCTTAGCAGGTAAATTTGTTAAAACCAAACACTCTTATTGGATAAGGGAATATTCACTAAATTTTATTTTGTTGCCTAATTTTCATTTATGCTGCTGCGTTTTAGAAGTTTCATTCTGAAAGTCAGTATAGCCGAAATATGCAGTTGGCTGTTTTTTAAAAGTCAGCAAGCTAAATGTCTCTGATAATGTTTTAAGCATGATTCTAACAGAAACCATGTTTTTAACCAATTAACTCAGTTATTGATCCTTTTCAGTTATGCATTTATGTCTACTGAATACAGATAGAGCAAATCATAATAATGCATTTTGCTTTAAATATATGTTGTAAAAATTAACATTACTATTTTTTTTTTTAATAAAAATCTTCTAAGCTGTGAGTTAGCAAACTTTTTCTGGAAAGGAACAACCAGTAAATATTTCAGGCTTTTTGACCCCTGTTGCAACTACTAACTCTGTTATCAAAGCACAAAAATACCTATACACAATACATATGTGAGTGAGAGTGGCTGAATTACAATAAACCTTTATTTATAGATTCTGAAATTTGAACTTCATATAATTTTCACATGACATGAAATACTAGTTTGACTTTTTCCAACCATTTAAAAATACAAAAACAACCCTCAGCTTGCACAACCATGTGGTGGGTCATGTTTGACCCTGGGGCCACAGCTTGCCTACCTCTCTTCTTAACTACCTCTTTATCAAAATATAATTGCAACACAGAGTTATTGATTATAATGTTATTAAAACAGAGGAACATGTCAGTAACTTAATTTGCCAAATTTGCATGCCTTATCCAAGGGTAATATTTTGTATTGTTTTACAGATATGCTAAAGGTTACCCACCTTATTCTCCATATATAGGAAGTTCACCCACTTTTTGTCATCTCCTTCATGAAAAAGTACCGTTTTGCTGCTTAAGATTAGACAAGGTAAGTACTTGTTGCTGCTATTTTGTTCACAAAATAAAATTATAGCATTTTATAATGACATAATGTAAGTAATTTATACAGCATTTTGATTACAATATGTTTAAGGGGTATTGGTATTATCTTTTCCATTGTAAATTTACATAAAGTGGTCAGTTTTACTTTTTTAACTGCACTGATGATTACCCAAATGCTTTTGTCTTCTACTAAATTAGCCTAATGGATCTGCTAGTCATGTTGTTAAAGAGGAAAATAAGGTACCAGATCTCATCCCTACGAACCCTCAACATCCAAAATCTCCAAAAATCATTTTGGCCAAATGTGCATTATTTATTTTACCATTATTACTTTATATCTTGTTATGGAACCCCTTGACATGATGGGAAGAGTAAGTCCATGTGTTAGACACAGAGATTCGTTTATGACTAAAGTGAAAGCTCATATTAGAGTCTTGCCTAATATTTCCTTTCTCAAAGTTTTACTGTCATTTTTGGACCAAGAGAAACTGTCCAAAAGGTAAAAATTCTAAGAATGCTAGAGGTTTTATCTTTTTTCACAGTGCAACCATTGGGCTTGACTGGTATGAGCTTATTCTCTTGAAGAATAACAACACTGATAAAAGGAAGAACCTTATATTCACAGCCCCTAGAGATTCAGGTGTGCCACTAATTCTAACTAGGAACTTTTTCTTTTACGTTACATTTTGAAGTTACAGTTAAAATCTCAGCTCTCCACCTAGAAGTCATGTAAAATGGGCAACTAACTTCACCAAGTTTCAGTTTCCTCACCCATAAAGTGGATATTATTTTAATATGAACCTCATAGGGCTCTTATAGGGATTATATAATTTAGCACATGTTACATATACACCATGGAATACTATGCCATGGATGCAGCTGGAAACCATCATTCTAATCCTAGTTCTACCTATGTTCTCCCAATCCTCCAATTAACTAGCTGTGAGATATTGAGCAAGTTGCTGGAGTTCTCTTTACCTCAGTTTTCTTATTTATATATTAGAGAGGCTGGTAAAGGACTCCTGTGAGAATTGAGTGAGGTACCATTTGGTGTCTAGCACATGTTTTTTCTCCTCTTATCTTGCATTCCTTTCTTCCATATGTACATAGATTGCTTTCTTCCCTCCTTTTCCAATAACTCACACCCTTCTTTAGTCATGTAAGTGCACTCTTGTCTCTTCAGTTAAAGTCTCTACTCTGGGGCCTCAGGAAAAAAAGAGGGACAGGCAGGGCTAAAAGTCAGGCTGGATTTCTGCAGTTCTGAGAGTTGCTACCTGCTCCCTCTTTCCAAATGTAAATGAGATATTTCTTGTATAGTCACTGATACCCTCCTTTCTTTCCTATTCTCCTTACACACATAGTACGAAACCCGGATATGAAAGATATACCAAAGGGAGCCAGTATGAACAATTTCAGAATTCAAGGCTTTAAAGGAGAAGTATCTGAAAGGCCCATCCAATCATGGAGAAGCCATAGATGACGTAGAGAAGGCACCAGTGACTTCCTTCAGGAATCTCCTGGCTCATCCTTCCTGTCTTGTGCCTAGCTTCTGCCTTTCCCCCCAGCCCATGGTTCAGTTCCTTTCCTCCTTATCTTCATACACAGCTCTGGCTCTCACAAACCTACTATAGTAATTCAGGCTGGTTTCTGCTTGTACAGAAGGGAAACAAAGACAGAGGTGGATTTTGCCTTTGTGTTAAAACTCTTCTGAAAGAGTTTCTCATGGTAAACAATATAACATGGACTCAAATGTGGGATACTAAGGGCTGCAGGCCCTAAAAGAAAGAAGCTCTTTCCGTACTCTGATAGGCTTACCCAAATATTATTACCTAAGTAAGGGCAGAGCAAGAATGATGTAAGACAACCTGCACAGAGAACCTTGAGACTATAGCACAGTCTCAAATATATGTGAGAACCTTGAGTCTACAGCACAGTGCCTCCTTCTGAAAATTGTTTTAAAGACATATCAAAGAAAACCTAGTAGTGTCTTGAGATCCTTAGATTCAAGGCAGAGTAAAGAGGGCCAGCGTATCAGCCGACAGCCACTCACTCATCTCCTTCTTCTGCCCCCACATACTCATGTAAGGCGGAATCCCAAGGCAGAGGGGTGACAGGGAGAATAATGACTTTTAAAAGGGCCAATATCACAGCATATGTAGCCAGTGCCTCCATTTACGGTGAACCAGGCATTTGTTAACCAGTTTTGGTCACAATAATGCAGCATAATAAGCCACCCCACTGTTCAGTGGCTTACAGTAAGAAGTATTTCTTTTCACACTCATGGGCCTGGAGATCAAATCAGGCTCTGCTGACCTAAGCTTGGGCCAGCTGAGCTTGGCTTCAGGGTGCAGGTTGGGTTGAAGACTGCTCCACATTGTTGGTTCTGAGTCCTAGGAGGAAGAGGCATTGGCTACAGGGAGCACCTTATGGTGGATCACAGGGGCTCAAGAGCTGAGCCAAACTGAGCAAGCACATTTGAAGCCTCTACATGAACCACATCTGCTAACATTTCATTGGCCAAAGCTGGTCCCATGGCCAAGCCTGAAGTCAATGAGGCTAAGAAATTATACTCTATCTCAAGAAGGAGTGTAAGTTGAGTGACTATTTTCTGAACCACAAACCATTGTGCCACACCAGGTTTAGGCATGTGTAGTTCCCACCACTACCAATTAGTTCAACACTAGAAGCTGAGAGTTGGAGGGAAAGTTAATGGTCAGCTAGAACAAACTTCCCTCCACAACACAGGGATGCTCTCCACATTTCTGAGAGGTGGTGATGGAGCTTCAGCTTTAGCATGTCCACTTAGAACTTTCACTATCTTTGAGAAAGAATTTTGTGAAGTTCCCATTTAGAAAAATGTCCCTTAAATAGTACATAAATCTGCTTCCTTCTTCCATTCATGGAGTTTGTATCTGGATCTGGAGCTGCACACAGATATTTGGTCCCTTGTCCAGAGGGTGGCCTTAATAAGGGTCTGCCTAAGCAGGTCATGGGCTCTGTAGTAGGCCTCACTAGGAAGAGGCTCTAGAATCCAGTTCAAATCCCAGCTTCACCACTTAGAGCTGTGCGTGTTTACCATGTGTCTCCCTTTCATTCATCCATAAAATGGAGATCATAATATCTGTAATATACAGATAGTGTTAGGCTTCAACAAGGTAATGCCTGGAACACACTATAATAAGGCCTGGATAAATCTTGGCTATTAAACCATAGGGCTGAAAAAAAACAATTTTATTACCTCAATCTTCTTCAGACAAAATAGCCTGTGTTCTTTCTACTGTGTTGTGTACACGTTTCCTTTTCCCCATCCTCTAATTTAACACTATTTGTCAGCCGTGACTCCGTTAGGCACAAGGGACACCATCCACATTCTCCCTCACTTTCAGGAGAGCCAGCTTCTCAGTACATGCAGCCCAAAATAGTGTCAGACATTCTGCTGCCCGCACATTATTAACTCACCCAAGCAGTCCCTCTTCCCATTCCTGCCTGGCTACTTCCAAATGGATTGTTAGCAAATAGTCTCGCTTATAATGTCTTTGTACAGGAAAGTTTTTTAAAAAATTAAACGAATGTCTTTAAATATATTTTGACTAAATTTTGCCTTTTACTTTGCCTACTTTTTATTCTTTTAATGTCTTTTTGAATCCTGGGTCTGTTGTATTTTTCTGTTTTTTTTTTAGCCCTTGTAATTTTGATGAGTGTATATTTATGATTTTATTCAAATCACTAATAAATATGTTGAACAGGCCAAAGAATTCTGCAGGAGTCCACTGAAGTCTGTCCTCTGGGTTCTCTCATTCAATTATCAAAAATCCATTAAACATATCCTAAATACCAGACTCCTTACAAGTCAAACTCATTGCAAGGCACAGGGGACACAATGCTGAGAAAAACAGCCATGGCCGCTACCCTCATGGAGCTTCCAGTTTAGTGGGGGAAATGGATATTCATTACACTCCTAAGTGCATAATTATAACAGGCAATACATGTTTTGGAGGAAAAATAAATGATGTTGAGAGGAGAATCTGGCCTGGTCTGAGGATTCAGGGGAGTTCCTTGAGCAGGTGCTGTTTGAGTTGGGAGTCAACAAGGTAAAGAGGGGACAGACAGTGCAGGCAGGGGACACAGCACAGGGAGTGGCTTAACTATGAAGCCTTGTGTGGTCACAGTGTAAGTGAAGGCCAGTATGGCTGGCCCACAGATACTCTGGGGAATGATGCCAGACAAGAGTCTTTAGTGGGGTAGCATAGTAAGATTTTCATTCTTAAAAGATCATTCAGTGTGGAGAGTGATTAGAGAGAGGCAAGAATGTTTATAGGGAGACCATTATGGAGGATATTATAGTAATTCAGGCAAGTGATGAAAGCAGTTTGGACTAGGGTGCCAGCAGTGGAGATGGAGGGAAATTGATGGACTCAATAGGTACTTGGGAATATAATAGAACTTATTGATAGCTTAGATATGAGGAGTGAGGAGAAGAAGTATAAAGGATGGCCCTTAGTTTCTCATTTTTATAACTGCATGAATGGTGGTGTCCTTGATTGTGGCAGCGAATACTGGAAGCAAAGCAGGTTTGTAGGAGGTAATGGGATAGGTTTTATTTCCGACGTGTAGTGTTTGAGTACCATTGAAACATCTAAATAAAGATTTTGAGAATAGTAACAGCAAGCACTTATGTGTCAGATGCTGTTCAAAGCACTTTCTATATATGAATTCATTTACTCTTTAACCCTATGTGGTAGGTATTATTATTAATCCCATTTTATAGAGGAGGAAACAAAGGCACAGATAAGTGAAATAATCTCCCCAGCGTTGCACTGCTGGTCAGTAGGTGTATTAGTCTGTTCTCACACAGCTGTAAAGACGTATCTGAAACTCGGTAAATTATAAAGAAAAGAGGTTTAATTAGTTCACAGTTATGTGGGTTGTACAAGCTTCTACTTCTGGGGAAGCCTCAGGAAACTTACAATCATGGTGGAAGGCAAAGGGGAAGCAGGCACATCTTCACATGGCTGGCAGGAGAGAGAGAGAGAGAGAAGTGGGAGGTGCTACACACTTTGAAACAACCTGATCTCATGAGAACTCTCACGAGAACAGCAAGGAGGAAGTCCGCCCCCATGATTCAATCACCTCCCACCAGGCCCCTCCTCCAACACTGGGAATTACAATTTGACATGAGATTTTGGCAAAAACACAGAGCCAAACTACATCTGCAGGGGATGTAAAATGCAAGTATAGAGCTGAGAAGAAAGGTGTGGACTGAAGTTATAAATTTGAGAATCATTGCCAAGCATTAAGTATGGAGAAAATTGGTCCAGTGAGAAAGCGTAGAGTAAAAAGAACTGAAAATTGGGAAAGAAAAACTATTCACAATCTGTAAATAAGGCCAAGAGAATGGTTACATGTCCTTTCAATGTCATTATAAATAATTGTCAGGCCCACTCATGAATTATTTAATTTTCTAGGAAAATATACCATTGTTTAACTTTGCTTTTTACTATTAATTAAGGGTTTTGATTCTGTGACATTCCCTTCACTTGTACATTTGTGTTTGGTAGAGACACAAATGATTTCTATCCTGTAGAAAAGAAAATCCCAAACGTTAAAGCTAATGAGAACATTAACCAGTTTTGTACCCAAATTGCAATCTTAAGCTAACTTTCTTTTATTAAAAGGACTACATAAACCCCAGTGCCTTAAATCTTCTTAGAATCAGCTTTAGCATTTTGCTGGTTCCATCATTAGTGACTGAGTTGAATAAAACCCTTGACACATGTTTATTCTCTATTTATAAGAGAATTTATGTTTTGACTTCTGAGAATTGCTCAGTGAAGGAGTGAGCAGTGAAAGAACTGTGCCTTGAATATCTTCAGCAGTCTTTGAGACAGTCATTTTCCTGGCCACAAATCCATCCATTTCCATGCCTGCATTTCTCTTTCTTTGCATTTATCTATTCTTTAAAAAGTGTTACTGGAAAACTGTTTAGTACAAGGCATTGTGTAAAGCTCAGGGCATGGGAGAGAGAAGTTGAAATGTGAAAACAATACCACTGAGATACTAATGGGCTGTGGAGGGAAACAGACAATTTGAAAGGAAACCATAATATGAAAAATGCCATCCAGGAAAAATGTTAGGAAGTATATAAGAAGGCTTGGCACTAGGCCCTGAAAGATGACAGGGACTGTGGGAAGTGGAAATGAAAAGGAAGGATAGCCGGGCATGGTGACTCATGCCTGTAATCCCAGCACTTTGGGAGGCCAAGGCGGGTGGATCTCCTGAGGTCGGGAGTTCAAGACCAGCCTGACCAACATGGAGAAACCCCGTCTCTACTAAAAATACAAAATTAGCCAGGCGTGGTGGCGCATGCCTGTAATCCCAGCTACTCGGGAGGCTGAGGCAGTAGAATCGCTTGAACCCGGGAGAAGGAGGTTGCGGTGAGCTGAGATCGCGCCATTGCACTCCTTTTTCTTCGCAAAAAGAGCGAAACTCCGTCTCAAAAAAAAAAAAAGGTAAGGAAAAGAAAAAAAAGAAAAGGAAGGGTTAAAGGAATAAAACAAACAAAGGTGAGACAGAGAAAAAGAGGATATCATGGGAGATTTCTTAATGTTTTGGTGACTTTCAAATATTCTTTGCTTTGGTAGTCTCCACTCTGCCAGTTTAGATTCTGTGGGAATGAATCCTTAGCTCGTTCCTTAGCTCAGGAGCCCAAGTGGCTCACGGTGCTTCCTGCTGTTCCTCCTGAAGGCACAGAAATGATTCATGATCACAGATCTCCTGATTTGTTACCACCCTCCCCATTCTAGAACATGGAGACATATTGCATTCAGCCTAATCCCTGCATCTGTCCCTTCACATCATTGTGGTCATGCCATCTGCTATGGTCTGAATGTTTGTGTCCCACCAAAATTCTTATGGTGAAATCCTAATCCCTAGTGTGATGGTATTAAGAGAAGGGCCATGACAAGGTGATTAGGTCATGAGGGTGGAGCCCTCATGAAAGGGATTAGTGCCCATATAAAAGAGGCCCCAGAGGGCTGCCTTTCCCCTTCCATCATGTGAGGACACAACTAGAAGGCATCATCTATGAATCAGAAAGTGGGCCTTCAACGGACACTAAACCTACCAACACCTTGCTCTTACACTTCGAGTTTCAGAACTATGAGAAATAAATTTACGTTTTTTATAAGCTACCCAGTTTATGGTATTTTGTTACAGTAGCTAGAATAGACTAAGACAACATCCATGTGAGATTCATGTGTTAAGAACTGAAGTTTATCTTAACTGTTGAAAAGGGAAATTAATAGCTATAAAAACAGAAGTAAAAAAATAGTTACATCTGGATTTCTTGGTATGTTTTTCTGAGAAGCTGCCTTTGAAACTCACACATGAAATGGACAAGCCAACCAGCCCAAAGTAGGCTTTAAAGATGATGTTCCTAAGTGAGTCTGTGCTAAATCAGCTGAGGCAGTCCTTTTTTATGCTGTGCTCAGTGCTAAAAGGCCCTTACTTTGTACCAGACATTGTGCTGGCTCCTTTCACCTGCTCATTCTTAATTCTCACAATAGCCCAGTAGGATTGTTCTTTCCATTTTACAAAAGAGCAAAGCAACTTTCATAAAAAGTATGTAGAGTGCTAAAGGTCATGGAACTGGGGTTTTAACCCAGACCTTTCAACTTAAAGTGTGCAAAAGTTGTACTTTGAAGCAATTGGGTGCCAGTGCTATTTCCTGTTTGGGCTTTTGGGCTCCACTGGTAGGTTCCTGTGCCTCCACATTCCTTGTATGCATTGGTGATTACTGGCCACATTCTTACGGTGCCAAGAGACCCTGGAGCTCCAGGAAGGTATGCCATGCATTCTGCCAAGGGCATTTTGATGGTAGTTAGCAGAGGGCTTGGATGCTCAGGGAGTCCTTAATGACCCGGCCAATTGTTGAAGCAATAGCATCTCTGAGAAACTTGCTGTGATTCTCCTTTTTGATTTGATCTTTATGTGTTTGCCCATTGCTTGCATTACTGTAGGTGCCTGATAAGTTTGTGATAGAACAACAGCAAACATGGAGTTCTGCTTAAAACAAGTAAATAAACCTTAAAACAATTTTTTAAGTGCAATTGACTTTAGTGGTAGCTGAATTTATGCCCAATTGCCTCAAGAAGTCCATGTATAAAACAGAAAAGTTTTGTCTTTTTTAACCTGCAAAGATCAAGGGAATTGAATTATCTGCTAATTCGTCAATGCATAGTATTGTGTGCACATCTCATCATAGCATCTGCTAAGCTTACTAAACTCCACTCTAATTGTCCCCCTAACTTGACTATAAATCTTTTGGTGACAAGAAAGATGTCCTCTTTCTTTCTTTCTTTCTTTCTTTCTTTCTTTCTTTCTTTCTTTCTTTCTTTCTTTCTTTCTTTCTTTCATTTTTAAATCTACTGGGTTTAGTAAACAAAATAGATGATTCAAGATATGTTGAATAAATGAATACGCCAATAAACGAACCAATCAAGTTTGAGATGAGAATTAAAGAAACAAACAAATAAAACATTGATATGGTTTGGCTATGTCCCCACCCAAATCTTAACTTGAATTGTATCTCCCAGAATTCCCACGTGCTGTGGGAGGGACCCAGGAGGAGGTAATTGCATCATGGGGGCTGATCCTTCCTGTGCTATTCTCATGATATTGAATATGTCTCACGAGATCGGATAGATTTATCAGGGGTTTCCACTTTCACTTCTTCCTCATTTTTCTCTTAGTGTCATCATGTAAGATGTGCCTTTCACCTCCCTCCATGATTCTGAGGCCTCCCCAGCCACATGGAACTGTAAGTCCAGTTAAATCTCTTTTGTTCCTATTTTTGGATGTCTTTATCAGCAGTGTGAAAATGAACTAATACAAATATAAGTAAGTGAAACGGCGCATGGAACTCAACTGTTCACAGCTGGGAATGCCAGACTAAGGTGCTTGGGCCTATTCTGAGGGCAGTGAGAAGTCAGTAAATAATAATATTGTGTCAGTAACAATATTACTAGAATTGGCTTGGAGGATAGAAAGAAAGAACAGTTAAGGAGCTCTTCAAATGGTCAAGAGATGGAGTAAACATGAAATTACTCAAATCAGGTCAGAGTTGATTCAGTTGGCAGAAAAAAGCATCGAAGTGAGAACAAATGGCAGGACACAACACGTTTTGATCAGCATCCAGATGGGGGAATGGTTCAGCTTCTTTCTTTACAAAAGGGTGGGAGAGGAAAGGAGGAGAGTGCCATCAAAAGGTACGAAGGGAGAATAAACAGGTAATGGTGTGCTCAATGATAGAGATTACCCAGTTTTCTACTTCCCAGGGCAGCTTCTTTCTTTCATATCTGTACAAACTATTGCTGATCTCTATGACTGCCTGCTCACATTTGCTTCTTCTCAAGGATACTGGTTTAAGAAAACTCTGAAATAAGGAAAGACTCTTGCTCATTTATTTTAAGATAATATAAGAAAGCAAGACTTAGGGGGAGCCTTTGTTATTTTAACAAACAATGTTGTCGATGGAAAGAAGAGTGAAGAATTAGAAACATAAATGCAAGCCTGAGCTACTGAAGCACAGAAAGTTCCTGAGGTCTCTTGCACCAAATGAGCCCTTTCCTGCTGTTGCTGCTGTCTTCACTACATATTTCAGAAAGGAAATAAAATAAAATTGGTGCCAAGTGAAATATTTACTGTTTTGACTAAAGAGGACATGAATAATTGGAAGTTCTTTATACTAATAAATTCCAGGGGCCACTTCCTGCTGTCAAGTTCCAGTGGTAGCATTTGGCAAAATCATGCATGAAGCTCTGGTGGCATACTACGGGGTCACCCAAAGAGAAATCCTGGAATACCCAAGGGAATAAAGGGAAGGAATAGATACTTGGTGGGCCTGCTTCAGTCAAAGGCCTTTGACAGACCAACAGAAAACATTCCCTTTAAAACAAGGAAATAAACTTTAAGAAAAAAAATTTTAAAAAAATTTAATGCAAGTGACTTTAGGGTTAACTGAATTCATACTCATTTTTTTTCCTCAAAGAATCCAGGTATTAAAACAGGAAAATATTTTCTTTTTATCACCTAAAAAGGCACATTGTTCATGTCCTACTTAGTTCAAAGTGGAAAATGGGATAAGTATAATTATCAAGTAATAGGATAAACTTTTCAGACAAGCATTAGAATCTAAGCAGCCAGAATTTAATGGACTAGCCAGATGAGGGCTCCTCCTTTGGGCCACTCAATCCACTTCTCCTGGCCTAATTCCAGGAATGGGGCCATTGCTCAGATTGGGATGAAACGTTCTCTGTAGGAAATGACTCAAGAGTCAACTTACCAGACGTGCCAGAAAGCAGCCCTGTAGCTTTACAATCCCACTATATGTTTTCTTTGGTTGATACACTATTAATTTTTGTGAGGATCACTATGGTTTTCTTGGGAAAGCTCTGGTACTGCTTCTGTAGGGCAAAGGGGCAGAGGAAAAAAGGAAAGCAGCATTTAGTTATTGATTCAACAAAATAGATGCTAGATAAAATGCTAAATATTGGGACAATATGGCAAGCAAATGACAAGTTCTAAAGGACCCATCTGAGGTCCCTTGTATGTGATTTCTCTGTATTGTGGTAAATTCAGAGGAGGAACAGCAGTGAGTCAGCCTCTAGGAAGCAGACCCTCTGCTTTTGTATCTGTGCATTTAACATAGCAGGCCCAAGACTGCTCTCCCTATAAAGGCCTACTTGCAAGATTGGCCCTTTGCTGGCATCTGGAAACTTATATTTTGAGAGTGTTCCCATTACTCCCTAACTGATAAGGGTGTTTTAATGAGGCTCAATTGCTTGTACAAACAATGTAATTTATGCAGAACACCTGCTTTCTTTCTAGGAGTCTGGAATTTTGGTATGTGTGACAGAGGGTGCCTAAATGACCAGTGTCCAATACAAACATTGGATATTAAGTCTCTAATGAGCTTCTCGGATAGACAACATTTCCCATGTGTTGTTATATCTTGTTGCTGGAAGAATTAAGCATGTCCTGTGCATCTCCATTGGGAAATGACTCTTGGAAGCATGTGCCTGGCTTCCTCCAGATTTCACTCGTATGCCTTTTTCCCTTTGCTCATTTTGCTTCATAACCTTTTTGGTAATAAGTTATAGCCATGAATACAACTGTATGCTGAGTCCCTTGAATTCTTCCAGTCAATCACCACACCTGGAGGTGGTCTTTGGGGATTCACTACTCCATCTTTACTGTACCCTATAATTATGGTCAAGTCCCTCAAATAAGTGCTATTTTCAGAAGCTCGTTCAATGGGACTTTCTAAAGGCAAAGAGTATCAGGGTGAATTTCAAAACAGAGAAAAGAAAATGAAGTTTATCCAGACCTCAGTAACTCTTGGAGTTTAGTATGTATGTAAAGCTTTCATTGCTTTTGTGTTTTCTTTAGTATTATTTATTATGAGTGTAGTTAAAGTTTGCTGTGTGTTTTTTGTAGTGTCATCTCCTGTGTTTCTTATATTCAGAAGATGACAACTAAAGTTCATGCATCTCAATAATTACTATCAAAATTGTGTTTGTCCAGGTGTTGAGTTCTCCAATATCCAGTTGGAGCACTATTCAATGGCACTTCAGTTGCTGAGTTTATCATGAAAGCTCCTTTCAGAGTTATTTTCCCTCATTTTAAATGAAATTTCATTTGTGAATCTCGGCATCTTTATTTTTAACAATAGAGACATCTACAATGTAGTTATGTGCTTCTTCAAGAAATGAAGTATATATGTGTGTGTAGTTGTGTGCACATATACCTGTGGGTACATGAGTACACGAAGAGAGGGGAGCTCTTCATGTTGTTTTAGCTGGTTATTTTTGCTTTATTCCTTTTCTTTAACCTACAGACATGTCTTTCTTTTCTACATCTTATTGGTTCTACTATGCCTTCAGATGCAAATATGAGCCCTTTCAAGAGGCCCTGAAAGTTTTTGAGCAGGAGGCAGGAAAATAGAGATCATTATTTGCATTACCTTCAGAGCACTAAGCACTTTTGATGACTCTTTTTGGCAATAAACATGGCAGATACTGGTGGTTAGTACACCCTATAGCCAAACACTTTCTTCCTCCTCCTTTGCTAATAGAATTTGATTTGAGGTAAATGGCAACATACTAAGCTCTAGGAAGGTAATCATGATTGGTCCAAGTTGCTTCCTTTCTCCAGTGGTTGTTCAGGGATCGTCATGTGACCCAGTTTTGGTGAATATATCATAAGGGAAGTCTGCTGGAGGCTTCTAGGAAAGGCTTTCCTTTCCCTCAAGATGCATAAGAAGAGAAAGCTCTTTTACTTCCCTCCCTCCTTTTCTGTTTTAAACAAAATCAGGCAAGGACTTGATTTATGGAGGTGAAGCAGCTTCCTAGTGACCATGAAATTACAAATCTGAGAATGAAAGCTAACATCTCATAACAATATAATGAAAAAATGGAAAGAGCCTGGGCCTTTAATGACTTCATTGAACCACCACACTAATCCTGGGGCTACCCTTCTGGACTTTTTTTTTTTTTTTCACTTTCATAACTGTTCTCATCATTTAAGCCTACAGGTTAGGTTTTCTCTTTCATGTCTCTGAATACATCTTAATACAATCACAAATGCAGTTTCACTCAAAATAATATAACATTGATAGGATACTGTGGATCTCTGTCTAGCTCTGCTGTTTATGTCCTAGGCACCCATCCCCCAGCTGCTGGGAATATGGGCTGTTGACGGCTCAAGTTGTGATATGGAATTGCTTCTCGCAAGGTTACAGACCCAAGCAGGGGGTGGCTGATGTGCAGATAAAGCCCTAACCCTCTCCCCTCAATTTGAGACAACTCTGAAGGGCTATCTATAGGAGAATGGCTATACCATGACATCCTGATGACTTTTTATGTATCCGTGTAGTGAAGGCTTGAACCATAGCTTATCTGAGTCTTGGAGAAATGCCTTGTGGTCCTCCCAGAACAAGAGAGGATGGGAGGCCTGTAAGGAGCTACTACGAGGCCATCTCCCACTTGCTTCCCTAGCTCCCTCGGGAAACTGTTTTGAGTTGGTTGCTTATTGCCTCCTAGGTTCTCATGGAGTGTGGGGCTTTCTACCCCATTCCCCCCAAAGCAGGGCTGCAGGTGATAAAGCCACTTTGCTGCAATCTAGAATTGGTTTCTCAGCAACTGGGTATCCCACAACGCATGTGTCAGTCATCCAGCCCCTTTCATTTCAGTGCCATCCTTTGTGATGCGTGGGACAAGGGTTGTGGGGACTGGAACCTTGGGCTTATTCTTCTTTTTGTTATCTATGTAGGTAATAAAGTGTCTAGATCTAAGTGGCTCATTGAATCTTTACCAGCAGCATCATCAGCTTTTGGCCTTTGGCCCTGTCTTATATGTTTGAACTTGATACCCCTCATAGTTCCCAAGGTTTCTGAAGGATTGGCTGAGGCCTCAGGGACAACTGCATTGCAGGCCAGCTTTTCTCTATGCCCAATGTACCTTCCTCTCTTCCCTACACGTGTTTCTCCCAAGAACATTTCCCAGTGAGCCAGCACACAACTCTCTTATTGTCTGTTTCCAAACCTAAGGTAATTGGTCCTAGCAGTGGCCCTAGAAAGCAGACTGTAAAATAGGAATTTAAAGATGGATTATTCACCCACCAGCTGGCAAGCAGGACCTCATCACTTGTGGTGGACAGACCTCTGACATGCTGTAAAGGTGCAGTTGTTAGAATTTTCACCAATGGTGAACTGAGATGGGTGTTCACAGAAAATGTGTACTGGATGAAGCAACATTGCTGGTGCTTGAGAGATAAGGAGGAAATTTTAACTAAAAGACTGGCATTGGGTGGCTGTTGCTAACTGCTATTGATTTGTCAAAGATAGTTCATGACAGAATCAGTGTGATTAATCATCAATTCAAGGCAAATTATGAAAACCAGAGGGCCTCCTTACCAAACCCTAATCTTCTATATCTAGAGGGCAAATCTAGAGGAAGACCAAACCCAGGAATGAATTACATTAGCAAAGCTTCAGAGCAAGTTGAAATCTTAGCCTCAGCAAATCTCCCATGCCAAAGCCAAGTCCTTAATGAGGCAGGACTGCCACCCTGAGATCTGGGGCTATCTGGGTAAATGCACTTGAGATCTTGAAATGCCAGACTACCCTGAACCCACTGGGCTTGCAGAGTGGTTCCTTTTTGGAAGACAGTGATACTCCTTCTCATGCCTTGGGCAATAAACCTTACAAAGTTTCAGGGACCTGTCAGGGAAGTTTTAGGAGTGTAGTGATCTGGGCCATGCCAGAATATCTCCTCCAAAGTAAAGAAAAAGTTATTGGATCTTTTCCTTCCTATGACCAAGAGAGATGCACAGCTCTTGGCAGGCTTCATCAGTTCTGGGGGCAACATATTTAGAACTTAAGAATACTGTCTTGACCTAATTACCAAGTGACATGAAAGGCTACTGACTCCAAATGGGGCCCAAAGCAAGCCAACCCAAGACACAGCCCTGCTGCTTCAGCCATGTAATTTGGCAGACCTTTAGGAACTGTAAGTATCTGCAGTGGGAAAAGATGCCAGATGAAGTTGACAGTAATCCCTATTCATAGGTCGGGTAGGCTCAGTAGCATCACTGTTGGATGAAAGTGGTACATCTGTAATTGGGCATTAGCGGGGCCACAGGATATTAGTAAGCTGCACAAACGGAGACTATGCCATTCATCACGGTGGTCCTGACACCTCTGCAGCAGCTCACACCTATGCCTGCAAGAGGGATCTTGAAAAATGCTTATAACTGAGTGTGTTATGGGCTGAGTTGTGCTCCAATCCCCCATTCATATGTTGAAATCCTAACCCTTAGTACCTCAGAATTTGACTGTTATTTGTAGATAGGGTCTTTAAAGATGTAATTAGGTTTAAATGAGGTCATTGAGGTGGACCCTAATTCAGTATGACTTGTGTCCTTATAAGAAGAGGGGGTTAGGACGCAGACCTAGACAGAGGAACGATCGTGTGAAGACACAGCAAGAACGCAGACTTCTGTAAAGCAGACATCTACGTATTTATTTGTTTATTTGTTAATACATATGTAAACATACGAGGAGGGAGGCCTCAGAGGAAACCAAACCTGCCAACAGCTTGACCTTGGACTTCTAGCCTCCAGAATTATGAGAAAATAAATTATTGGTTTTTTAGCCACGCAGTCTGCAGTATTTTGTTACAGCAGCCCTGGCAACCAGCACAGAGTGAAAAGGAGAATAATACGGCAGGAGCTGGAACAGAACACAGGAGTCAGGGCATTTTTGTCAAATTTTATGGACAAGTTTTAAGCATATTTCTTTGCTGAAAGAAGAGTAGAGCAGGCCTAGACTCCAAGGCCAGGGTGGTTTTTAAAATATTATCTCAGGGCTTCATCTCATATGTTTCTGGTTCTTGACTTAGCAAGAAATTGATCATATTAATTTGACTATGGCAATGCAGTTGTAACTGCCTGATGGGTTCTTCCTGTCCGCTGTACATAAAATCAACTCACCGAGACCATGGCATTAAGTAAAGAAAGAGTTTAATTGATGTGAGGTGGGAGACTGAGTTATTACTCAAATCAATTTCCCCAAAGGCTTGGAGGTTAGGGGTTTTTCAAAGATAATTTGGTAGGCAGGGGGATAGGGTAGGGGGCATGCTGATTGGTTGGGTCAGAGGTGAAATTATAGGGAATCAAAGTTGTCCTCTTGTGCTGAGTCAGTTCTTGGGTAGGGGCCACAGGACCGGGTGGCAGGTCCTGGTGGAGCCATCGGTTGTCAGAAATGCAAAAACCCTTGAAAAGGCGTCTCAAAGACCAGTCTTAGGTTCCACGATAGTAATGTTATCTCCAAAAGTAATTGGGAAAGTTGCAAATCTTATGACCTCCAGAATAATGGCTGGTACTTATTTAGAATTCAAGCCCCTCTCATCCTCCTAACTTGGCGGCCTTTCATTAGTTTTACAAGAACAGCTTAGTTTTTGGGAAGGGTTATTATTATTTAAACTGTAAACTAAATTTCTCCCAAAGTTAGCTTGGCCCACGCCCAGAAATAAGCAGACAGTCAACCTGTGAGCCTGGAGGCAAGATAGAGTCAACCATGTCACATTTCTCTTATTGTCATAATTTTGCAAAGGCTATTTCACAGTAAGCATTTGTTCATCAGGAGAAAGTGGCTTTTTTAATCTTGAAAAAATCAGTCCAATCAAAGGGTGGATTCACCGTTGAATTGGTAGAGAGGACCTAGTGGCCTAAGGTAAAGAAAAATTTTCATAACCAAACTCATTTAATAACAGTAAGTGTGTTGGCCGGGCACAGTGGTGCACACCTGTAATCCCAGCACTTTGAGAGGCCAAGGCAGGCAGATCACATGGTGAAACCCCGTCTCTACTGAAAATACAAAAAATCAACTGGGCGTGGTGGCATGTGCCTGTAGTTCCTGCTAATCAGGAGGCTGAGGCAGGAGAATCACTTGAACCCCGGGAGGTGGCGGTTGCAGTGAGTCGAGATTGCACCACTGCACTCCAGCCTGAGCGACAGAGTGAGACTCTGTCTCAAAAACATAAAAAAGAGTAAATGTGTTAATTAAACATTTTCATCATATTTACGATCCACTGAAATTTTTCAGGTTTCCAATTCATTTTGTGTTGAGCAAGCAAAATCATTTTTACTTTAATATTTAATCAACATTATTTTAACTTTAATTTTCTTTGAGTTAAGTAGATTCTATCCATGCAGCAGCATATGGCTTATTTTCATAAATGGGCCACATTAGAATCCACTCTCAATCTAGCTCAGTTCAGATCTACAGACAAAAAAATCACTTTCAAAATAAGCATTGAAATATGTTTAGGATATTAGGATTTCCCAGTTCAGTGATTTTCACTGTGGCTTCTATACGTTCTAAGCTTCAAATTATATTATACTACCTTGTTTCATTTTGATTTTGTTTTCTGTTTGTTTTGCTTTTAAATTATGCAAAGCGTGACACATATATGTTGAATACATTCAGCACAAGAACCCACACTTCTAATGCCCTATATATATTCTATTCACATGAAGAATTTTGAGTATTTTTAATTTTTATTTTAATACATATGTAAAGAGGAAAATAATTTATATTCATTTAATGCAAAACAAAATACCCTACACTATGGTGTTGTGTACTATGGTCACTTTCAAAACCAAGCAAAAACAAATTTACTCAGCATAAACTTAGTTACACCACATAAATGTTAGTTCAACTCTGTACATTGGTGAGGCCTGAGAAATAATATAAATTAGAAAGTTTTTAAGCTGTCGTGTTTATTACATTCTCCACTGTGGAATGGGTAGAGAGAAAGGAAAGTAAGCTGAAAATGCTAAATATTTTGATTGATGTTTATTGTTCACATATATTTTATGTCACAAAGTATTTTAAATTTTATTAAACCAGCTGTAGGAGTGGAGGATAAATGCTTTCTGCTTTACAAGGAGGATTTTCTGATATAGGAACCCACAAATAACTGATGGGCAGTTGAGCATACTCAAGATCCATTTTTACAGCCTCTGTCAGGAGTTTCAGATTCATATCTTCAATAGTTTCCTCGTATTCTGATTTGAATTGGGTTTGACTAGAGGTCAGGAAGTAGGAAAGATATCTTACAGAAAGGTCTCTCTTCACAACCATAAATACTATCCAAGGGAAGCTGGGACAAAATTGTATTTCTCTGCTATTGCTACAATTTACAATTTTATTCCCTAACCCTTTCCCCTCCCCCAAAACACACACACTTGAATCATTTACTCTAGTATGCAGGAGACTGTGTCAGCCTCCAGGCCACCCCTGACCTCTTACCCTAATGTTCTCACTCTTTTCCTCCACTGCAATCAAGGAAACCACTTCCTCAGAGTTTTTGCTTAATTCTTTAATTCCAAGTCCTTTTTGTTTTTTTCTTTTCATTGTTGGTGTTCCCTCTATGAATTGTCTGGCACTTTGTGTCTTAAAACTCTCTCAAATCTGAGCTCACCTCCAATCTTAAGTTTCCTGAAGCACAAAGAGAACAGCCCTCACGCTTGGTCAATGTGGAGCAACAAAGTAAAGGTACAGCCTCAGCTGTCTCTCTTTTAGTTATGTGGCTCTAGGCAAGTCACTCAACCTCTGGGGAATTTGGTCAGTCAACAGTAATTTTACAAAAACATTTACAATTTATAACTTTTATAATTTTATAATTATTGTAATAAACTTACAATAATTTTACAATCACTATTTCTAATATTTGTTAATGCATAACAAATTGTTGACACTTTTCTCAAAAATTCTAATTTCCCTTGGCTTTGATATTTCCCCCAGTGGATTTTTGTGTTCTTTGGGTTGCAAGAACTATGACTAATTTTCTTTGAATGGTTAATACCTCCTGTCTGGCAATTGCTTTATATTTCAATAATATTTGCTGAATGAGAAAATGAAGAAATTAAATAAAAGTAAATAATATGTGTGACAACAGTGTTCCAACATTAAACATGCTATATAAATGTGAGCTGTTATTTTTTCAGTCATTCATTCAACTAACAATTCTGGGGTGCTTGCCCTGTGACAGGCACTGTGCTCGGCAGACAGGAGAAGTCTCTTGTCCATAGCAGCAATTCTTAACATGGCAGAGTTTATTACTGAGTACTCACAGAAGAGCTACTGTAACTGGATAGTGAAACATGACTGGAGAGTGAAACATCTGAATACTCCTAAGAAAGAATAACACTTTGACTTTATGAGAGCGCTGATGATTAGTAATGCAAACAACATTCTAAATCTAATATTTAATTAATAAAGAGCATTTTACCCAAATATGTCACTCTCCTTTTCCTGTCTTTTTTTTTTTTTTTTTTTTTACTTTGCAGTGGATAAATTCACATTTTAATATTTTATTTTCTTTAAGGAATCAGATCAAATCAAAATACATACCAAATACCTATTGGGCCCTTAATTTGTGCATATCATCACTTTTTTCAAACAAGAGAAGAATTTAGCCTTTTGAAACTTCTTCAGTGATAGTCAGTGGGCAAATAGTTCTTTCTATTAAAAATATTGACACTAAAAAATACTGAAAAGGGCTAGTTACACAATTTAATTCCCCAAAATGTGTTAAAATTGTACTAAATACTGGGTCCATTTGTGAAGGCCGTACCAAACTGATTTACATATCACTGCTGCCTTCAAGGAGCTTAAGTTTAGTAAAAGAGGTAAGACATGCATTCAAATATCCAGATATAATTGTGGAAAACATATATCATAAGGAAGGAGTTAATTTATGCACTGTCAAATATTCAGAGAGAAATTGCCGTTATTGTAAATGGATCATAATGACAGCCTCACAAGGTGTTAAAATTGCCTATAGAGCCTTGAAATAATTAACGAAGTGTCTCCAGTGGAAAAATCAGTCATTTCCTAGTTATTACCCAAGCCTTTACTATTCTGATTGCATGCATAATCTCAGAGGCTTTTGTGTAGTAACAGTAATTCATCTTGTACTTTATGTAGTCTTTTCAGTAACCATTGTTTGTATCTCTAAATACAGTCCACACAGACTCAGCTTTTCAATGCAATATTAATGTGGCATGTGCATAGAAATGTTCTCATTTACCTGTCTTTGCTGCTGTTATTCTAGTACTTTAAAAGCAGTTTGCAGCGAGACATTTGTTCCTCTTATCATGTGAGATGGGCTTATAGCTCACATATAGTGGAGGCATAATAGCTAAACAGTTATTATTTTAGCCTGGAGGATCATAGATCTGCCCCCTGGGATTTATGCAGTAGTTTCAAAGCCCAAGTTAAGTGAAATGTGTATTGTCAGACTTGCTTTACTATTCCTTCAAATGAAAGTTTAATCAACTTGACATTTACAGTAAGTAGTGTCTTGGTGACAGCATTTATGCAGCATACAGCAATCTCTATCCAAAAGTAAATATGAAAATATGGAATGAAGAAGGGAGGTTTGAGTGTCTAATTAAGACTCCAAGTCTAAAAACAGTCTTTCAAGGGCTGAGACATAGCTGAAGCCATATCATGATTTAGAGGCCATCCTTTTTCCTCCACAGAGTTTTCAGGTTTTATGAGGGGGAAAAAAGGGTAAAGAGGTCAAATAAATTTGAGAAACACCTCTGTCAAACATAGGAAAAAATTATTAAGAACTTCTGAGAATATTTAGTAGGCTAATGCATAATTTTAATTTCCTTAAAAGAGATATATTGTGCACTTTCCAGAACTTTTATGATCACAGAAACTTTTTTTTTTTTTTTTTTTTTTACAGGAAACAGCTTTTGAGACAAATGTTCCACGGAAGGTGTTTTAGTGCCAAAGAATTTTGCTTCTTCCCTGGGGGTTGTTTTACCTTGTCATTTTCACAATGGAGTCTATTTTTCTTTAGTTTTCTTCTCTACCTCATTAGAGCTTCTTGAAGTTTCTTCAAAACTTTATTTTAAAAAGCTTCTATTTCAGAAATTAACAGGTAAAATTCAAGTAAATATCTATTTTATAGAGTTTTTGATATACCAACATAGATCTGTTAAATAGATTTATATGATTTTGGTTATACTGTGTTTATGAGACTTGATTTATCATGCAATACATTGTTTATAGTTCATGAAAGTGCAATTATTTGAACTAATGATTTCACTTACATGAAGTACCTAGAGTACTCATAAAACTCAGAGACAGAAAGTAGAATGGCAGTTGCCAGGGACTGAGGGGGCATGAGGAAAGGGGAATAACGACTATAGAGTTCCAGTTTTGCAAGATGAGAAATTTCTGGAGATAATTAGTTGCTCAACAATGGAACTATGCTTAACACTAACGAGCCATATACTTAAAAATGGTTGAGATGGTAAATTTTATGTTATGTGTATAGTACCACAATTTAAAAATTATGTGATTTTCAATATAGTACTTTATTAAACCTCATTAAATGTAAAGACAAAAATTGAATTATTTGAATATTTGAAATTATTTATCTCTTTATAAAAAAAGAAAACTGGACTGGTAGAGAAAAAAAAAAAATCTCTACCAGAGATTTTTGACTAGAACGGAAATCTAAAACTTTTGAAACAGTCTCCTCAATTAAGGCAGCAACTAACAATGCAAATATTTGGTATTCTGGTAAAACTTCAAAATTTTATGGATTTTAAAATAAAAGATACTTTAAAATTTCAAGTTGTTTCCTCAAATATACATATAGAGATTCTTATTAATCATATTTGTATCCATATTAATTGTATATTTCTAAATTAACTTCTGTTACCATGCATTTAGATATTTATCCCTAAATTTTAACTTTTGGTGCTCCAAACTGCTATTGCAATTACTAATATGATTTCCTATCTAAGTGATTTTTGGCTAGATTTCTGGAAACATTTGCCATCATTTAGGAAAACTATGTACTCTACAATGAGGAAAATACGTTTCTATACTCCTTTCTTCTCTAGCTATGTTCTAGAGAACCATTTGGCTTCTTTGTTCCATTTGGGTGGTATTTAGTAAAGTTATAATTCCCTCAAGAATTTAAGGGCATGTGGAAAGTAAATACAAACCCCACACAGAACTTAATAATCACGTGTAGCAGTATTAGAAAAACACAATACATACAGCAGCAAAAACTCCTCTCATACCAAGAGTGTTTGCTGCCTGCTCCCCTTTTATGTAGCACTGGGCAGGTGCTCCAAGGAAATAGATATAGGGTTTTCAATTAATGAATGACAACGGAAACTTTAATATTCCTGCCACACAGTCAAATCTGTGCTGTATGAAATAAAACTGTACTCATTGTGTACAAGTAGAGTGGTAAATGCACACAGTGAGATGATAATTGAAGAGGGAGTTAGAAGAACTCTAGGTGAAGAGAATTGCAGGTGTACTTGCCATTTGTCTTTCTTCAAGTCCCAGAATAGAGTTTTAGTAACTATCTGTATTATTAAGGAGGGAAGCCTGTGGAACTGTTACAGGGTCAACATTTCAGGAGCAAGATGAGACTTGGAGGCAGGGTTGGTAAAGAAAATGCGACTAGAACAACAGAAAGGCATAATTTACAGGAACTGAAATTATCCCTGAAGAGAAAAATATCATCTCTTCATGATCAGAATGAAAATGTCTCTCATGAGCCCCGAGGTACTAGAAATTTCCATAGTACCAAAAAGTATGAGTGATCAATGTTGAGATGTGACCAGATTCACACTTGGTTACATAGGCCTGGAGGACAAGAGACTTAAGGTTGGTGAGGAGGCTGCAGGAGAGAAATAGGGAAACAGGATATGCCCTATGAGTTCCCACCTATTGTCCACCCCTGAATCTTCAGAATATCTACCTGGAAAGAGAGCCCCATGGGAATGAGAATTGTGCCTGTGAAGAAGGGGAGAAGGACCCTTCATTTTAGCCTTATGTCCAAAAGTGTTAAAAATGCAGAAAATAATCATACAGAGACTTCATCAGAATAATGCAAAGATGCAGTTCATGAAGAAGTCAGGAAAAGGAGAGCTTCCCCACATACAGCATAGGATACGACAAGGTAATCATTGTGAGAGCTTTTGGAGAGGTCTTAAAGCTGTCAGTGATATAGGAGAGGGGTAGTGAAGTGCTGGGTAGAGAAGAGTGGGGTCCCTGTCGAGGGCTCCACCCTCAGGCCTGTGCCCACAGACCCAAATAAGGACAGGCATTTCTGTTTTCACACTGAAAAAGTTGCCTTTTGGTCTGCCACGCCCCCCATCCTGTGCCCATAAAAACCCCGGACCGTAGCAGGCACACACACAAGCAGCTGGATGTTGAGAGGAGCAGAGAAGCAGAAGAACACACCAACAGACACCAGCAGACACTGGCAGGCCACTGACAGCAGGATGACCTGAAATTCAGTCAGGGGTTATCAGAGGAGAGTCTGGCCGCTTCCCATTCCATTCCCCTTCTGGCTCCCCATCCACCTCACTGAGAGCTACCTCCACCACTCAATAAAACCTTGCACCCAACCCATCCTCCAAGCCCATGTGGGATCCAATTTTTCTGGTACACTAGGGCAAGAACCTGGTATACGGAAAGCCCTCTGTCCTCAGGATAAGGCAAAGCGTCTAATTGAGCTGATTAACACAAGCCACCTGCAGATGGCAAAGCTGAAAGAGCACACTATAACACACGCCCACCGGGGCTTTGGGAGCTGTAAACAACTCGACCCTAGATGCTGCCATGGGTTCGTAACCCAAAAACACTCTCCACGACCAGCCTGTCTTCGTGTTCCCCCTAGGGGTTTGAGCAGTGGGGTAGGGAAGAAGCGAGCCACACCCGTGTCACGTGCCCTGTGAGGGGGATAAGGGAATTCCTCCCATTTCATCAGCATCTCATCATTCATTGTCTTTATCTCCCACCCCCTACTTCATATAGTATTTAGTCCAAAATTCTAAAATAAACAGGGTATATGATTCTTCAATTCTGGGTCAAAGAAAAATGAGAAAGCTAAGGAGATTGTATCCTAATCACATATACAGTCTTTAGAGTGAGAGCAGCTGGAGAGAAGGGAGGGAATCCACCACATGCCTGAAACCTGGAGGGCATAGGAAAGCCTACTTGGGATGGAGCAGTGGGCTAGGGGTTTTACCCAAAAGAGATCCCACATAGACCCTCACTATTGAAGCGACTGATTCAAACTTATATATTTATTATTTTTCAGATGAACTGCTACAATGATACTATAACAGAATCATTTCCACTAGAAGCCCAGATGTATTAATACAATTTATTAAGCAAAGCTGTAAAATGAAAGAGAAAGTAGTTTTTTTAAAGCTCCCTTGTAAATCAAAAACAACGGGAAATCCTAAATCTAGTTACTAAATCATTTGGTCTTTTTTCTCTAACAGTAAATCATTTGAACTAAGAGTTGTGCCTGAAGAAGTTTTTAAAATTCCCTGTTTAAGTCTAAGAAACACCCCTAAATGTGTCATCTGAACTCATCATTTCACAGAACCCAACCTGGATTCTTTTCGCTCGTGCACACTTGATTTCCTATCAGTAGTGACCCAAGGTTACATGGCATGATTATTTTCTTCAGTTCATAGAGTTAAAGTTTATTCTGCCTCGTAGCTTCCTGCTGAGGTATCTTTTTACCTTAGTTCCCATATTGTGTGATTTGAAGGCTCTGCCTCCATAGACAGTTCCAGAACACATCGTGCTGCTTCCTGCAGCAGTTCATGCACAAACTCCCAACTGCTTGAAAGTGGCTCCCAAACCTTTCCATGCACAAAAATCACCTGGATCTTGTTAAAAATACTGACTCCTGATTTTACATGTTGAAATCAATTTTCCCAATGGTTCAATTGCAGATGATTCTCAGATCCTGCTTTGACAAACACTGTTTTATTTTTTCCTGTCCTGTCTCTTTAATGAAGTTTTTCCAAATCCTGTGCAAAATACGGATTTCTTCCTCTGTCTATCTAGAGTGGGATATTGACCTCTGATTTAGCCCTGGATAGTTTATCTTCTTGTATTGTTGCTGATTTCATGTGTTATATCTCAGTTGTGAAATATACCGAACACTACCGGGAAGAATCCCATGTCTTAAGTGATTGTACAGTAATATATAATAAGCTTTAAGTAATACTGGTATGGAGTATCCATGGAACAGAGAGCCTTTAATAGTGAAAGAATGGGCCGGGCGCGGTGGCTCACGCCTGTAATCCCAGCGATTTGGGAGGCCAAGCTGGGCGGATCACGAGGTCAGGAGATCGAGACCATCCTGGCTAATAAGGTGAAACCCCGTCTCTACTAAAAATACAAAAAATTAGCAGGGCGTGGTGGCGGGTGCCTATAGTCCTAGCTACTCGGGAGGCTGAGGGAGGAGAATGGCGTGAACCTGGGAGGCGGAGCTTGCAGTGAGCAGAGATCTTGCCACTGCACTCCAGCCTGGGCGACACAGTGAGACTCCGTCTCAAAAAAAAAAAAAAAAAAAAAAAGTGAAAGAATGGAGTAATTTATATCCTTGGAGATAAATGGACAAAGAGGACCTGGGAGAAAGCAGAGGCATTAGATAAAGGATGTATTGGGACATGCACAATGTTGCAGCTCAATCCTTTGGTGCCACTATAGACATAAAAACATGAGGCAATCCGCACACAACGTGGGGCACCACAGAGCCAGGGAGACCCATGGACAGGCTCTGTCTTTCCTTGCTTTCCTATGTTTCTTGGGTGTGTCTTTTCTAAACTTTAGCATACCCAACTAGAAAATAAAATTGTATTATGTGTTGTCGAAGATCCCTTCTGATGCTACAGAGTTTAGAAATTTTTTTGTATCTGGGGAAGATACCAACTATATTGGAAACATTGGTGTTATACAAATGAAGAATTTTCTGGTTGTGAAGTTGTCACTGTCTTTGTTCTCAGTTTTCTTTTTTTAATTTCAAATTATTTTCTCATTTAAAAAATCTTTACACATATTTTCTCCACTGTTTTACATCCCTTATACATTAGAGGCAAGGCTATTTGATATTATATGTGATTATTCTGATTCTATATGTAATTATACTGAGGCTTTTTAGCACACTGCTATTCATTTCTGCCACTTCTATGGGAAATGTCTTCTTGGAAGATTTTTGCATCTGAGAACCTCCCTGAGATATTCTATTTTATTATCCTGTCTTCCTTTTGCCAATATCATCTGTAAAATCTTTATCCACTTCATCTCACAATTTATTTTTCCTTTCCATTGCTCTGTAAAATGTGCATTTCACAATACAACTACATTATACAAGTCCCAGGCTTCTGCTAGACCTAAAAGAATATGTGTAGTTTTATAAGCAAGGTTTTTATAAGTTGATTTCTATTATTTATAGCTGATATATAGGTGTTATTTAAGTACCTTTAGTTTTACAATAGAAATGATAATAGGGAATTAGATTTTTTCAAATATCCCGTAAAATTTCTACTAGAAGTATTTAAAATTATATCACTTTTCTATCTTTTGTAGCATAATACATTTCAAATATTTAGTTTATTTAAATTTTGTTTAATGCTAAACATTATCACTTTTTATTATCTAGGTAAAATGACAAAAGTTAAGAAAAAATTAAAAGGAAAATATTAGTAATAATTCTCTTAATTTACTGTAAAACTTTTCATTCATGAATGTTGAATTAATCATAGCAAAATGCCATTTTGTAATTCTTTTTGCTTGCTGATATATCATAAAAAGTATCATGTAATCATTATAATTTTTAATGGTTGCATAATGTTTCATTGAGTTAGTGTGACAAATTTTCCATCATTTTGCATGTTTAGGCTTGTATTCTATTTCTTTATTATTTTTTGGTACTGCTATGATTCACGCAAATAGTCTTTTTCTACTTTTAGATTATTTCCTTACAAATAGGATAACTAAGTTAAAAGATAGAAACGTTTTGTGGGTTCTGAGGAAAATTATTATTATATTGCTTTCTAAAAATGTATTATTTCACTTTTCGTTGCCACTCTCAGTATAAATGCATTAGTGAAACACAGCTTTATCCTAAGCAGCAAGTATAGCAAGTGTCATTCACTTTTTAAAACATTGTGGTACAACATATACAACATAAAATTTACCCTTTTAACAATTTTTAAATTGTTGGCATTGAGTACATTCATAATATTGTGCAACCATCCCTACTATCCACTTTCAGAGCTTTTCCATCACCCCAAACAGAAACACTGTATCTATTAAATAATGTCTCCTCATTTTCCCCTTCTCAACCCCTGGTAACCTCTATTCTATTTTCTGTCTCTATGAAACCTATCGTAGGTACTTCATGTAAGTGGAATCATACCATATTTGTCTTTCTGTGACTGGTTTATTTCACCTAGCAATATGGTTTTAAGATTCATCCATGTCATAGCATATATCAGAATTTCATTCCTTTTTAAGGCTGAGTAAAACCCCATTGTATGTATTTACATTCTGTTTATCCATTCATTGATCCATGATTATTTGGGTTCTTTTCCACCTTTTGGTTATCATGAATAATGCAGCTATGAAAGTTGGTATATGAGTATTTGAGTCCCTACTTTTCAATCTTTGGGGTATATGTGGAGAAGTGGAATCATTGGATCATATGGCAATTCTGTTTAACTTTTGAAGAGTGTTATTCTTTCATGGTCAATAAAAAGTTCTTTGATTTTTTGCTTATTTGTTTTCTACTTTTCATGTTTGCTTTGTTTTGGCATAGCTTTTACTTTTTAAAATCTCAACATTTTCCTTATCTATATTAATTTATATTGCATCTTCTATAATTATCAGTTCATGTCCTCTGTCCATTTATTGATTACCTTTTTTTCTGAATGTTTTTCTAAAAATTTGAATGAGACCTATCATGGACATCTCCTTCTTTTGCCTACTCAGAGTCCTTTCTCTTTTATACATGGATTTTCCTTTGGGATTTATCCCTCTTCTGCTGCAGAATACACAGCATCAGACATGTGCCCACTCCCTGGCCAATTAAACACTCCCTGGTGCTTGAATCCTGAAAATAATGAAACAAAAATAGAAAAGGATGAAAGCCACATCAAGATGCCCATAGCTTTCTGAAAGTCTACTCAGCCATTAGAGTTTCTCATATTTACAAGAAATTTCCCTTGGTTCTCATTCATACCAAGAACTGATATTTTTGTCTTTAGTTTTACAAGGTGCATCACATAATGTAATTCAAAAAATTCTTCTTTTTAAAAAATAAATTATCTAGAGTTGATTTCTATTGTTGATAATTAGATTTGATAGAATAGTTACCTATATCATATAATTGATCCTTAGTCAAATTTATATAATATTTTTTCCCAGTTTGTGGACTTCTTTTTAATTTTGTTTTTTCACTTTTTAGAAATGTTTAATTTGTAGAATTAAATCTCTAAGTTTTTATGTGACTTTTTTACTCAATTCCTTCAAAGCTAAAAATTAGCTTCCCTCCACCAGTCTAATAATTAATTTCTTCACTTTTTATTTTGACTACATCTAAATTATTCCAATTTATACCCAATTTTTCATTATTCCTAAATATATATATTTTTAATGCTTACTAGTGGCAAGTGACTTTAGATTGATTAATATGTTTTTATGTAGCTCCAGCTCTCCAGGTCTCTTAACCTGTTTGATTTCATGCTATAACAGATAGTTCTCACTTGTTGAGGAATCCATTCCAAAGCTCCTAAGGGTAATGATGTTCTATATATACTATATTTTAGGAAAGAAGGAAATGGTAGAAGCATATGCATAGCTATTCTTTGTTGCTCTTCCTAGTCTCAGTTCTTCTTCTTTTTTTCTTATCAGTGGAGCAAGGATGACAATTCTATAGGCGGCAGGAGAGGCTCTGGATTGTAATCCAGTGGGGAAGCAAAGGCATGGGCTGGGAAGAAAGCCCATCAGAAGCCAGGGTGAAACGGGGAAATGTAGAACATGGGAGAGTTAACTAAGTGAAAATGATATAAAAGTATTGGAGGCTCACTCTTGGCCTCATGCAAAAGGGACTAACCTGAGCACTTAAAACAGAGATGCAAAAATAATATCAAGAATGTAAGACTCTTATTACATAAAAATTTTAATACAGAAGCTAAATATCTACAGTAGGTACTGATGGTGGTGGTGGTCCATCTGGAGCAGCTGCTGCAGAGACACCTGCTGCAGCAGAGAGGGCATAGCAATGGCTGTGTGCTTTGTGGAGCTGGCGGGGGCAGGATCAGGAGGGAGGCCTGCCCCGTACCGAGTTGGCAGGGCGGGAGCCCCATACTCCTAGGTACAGCTTTAGCTACCTAGCCATGGCTCCAGGCCCCCGCATTCCTGGGGCTCTCAGGGACTGGGAAGCCCCATGCCCCTGCAAGTTTGAAAGTGCCCTGCTCCCTGGTCTCTCCCAACTCCTGGTGCCTGCTTGGGATGGAGCAAAGTTGGGGCCAACCCCAGGCACTGTCACAACTTGGCCAGCTGTGCCCACACTCAGGGTGGTGTTGACACACCAACCCCCTGCTATCTTGGCCCCTCTGGACTTTGGGTGCTGAGGAGTGTGGGAGAGGAGTAAGGAGTGGGGAGGGCGGCTGAGGGCACCTCTTGACATGGACATCCTGCATGCTGGAGATGGCATGTTAAAGGACATCTTGCGTGCTGGAGATGGCATGTTGAAGCCCCAGCATGGAGGCTGGTCTCCCAGTTCTGGGCAAAGTCCATGGCCAGGAGTGAGATCTTCTTTGATGACCACTCAGCCAATTGGACAGTGCTTTTTCCAGGCCTGCTTATGGCTGCCCATGGACCAATCAGCACACACTGCCTCCATTCTGAGCACATAAAAACTCCAGACTCAGCCAGACTCACACTCATTGGGATGACCTGCCTGCAGAAAGGAACTACCCACTATGAGTCTACTCTCCGCTGAAAGCTGGACACTCATCAGGATGATCTTCCTGCAGAAAACAGCTATCCACTCCAGGTGGATAGCTCTCCACCAAGAGCTGAATACTCACCGGGATGATCTGCCTGAGGAAAAGAGCTACCCTCTACGGGCCTCCTCTCCACTGAGAGCTGGACACTCATCAGGATGATCAGCTTGCAGAAAGGAGCTACCAACTTTGAGTCTCCTGAGAGCTATTCCATCACTCAGTGGAGCTCCTCTCTGCTGTGCTCCCCCTCCAGCTGTCCAGGTACCACATTCTTCCTGGAGGCAGGACAAGAACTTTGGACCTGTTGAATGGGACTGAAAGAGCTAACACAAACAGGGCAGAAACACACCCCCCATTCACCATGTTGCAGGCATTGAGATGAAGAGAACGAGAGAAGAGCTACAGTCCTTTGGGGAGCCCACACCTAGGGGCTCCCCAAGCGAGGGCTGTGACACCCTCTTTAGGGGTCTGCAGTTCCTGGTGTCTCCAAGCTTCCGGACAAACTCATTTCCCTTGCCCAGACGTGTACCCACATCAGAAGCTGCTTGCCTTACATCTGATCCAGCCACAGTCTTTCACAGAGCTGGCCCCTTGAGCTGGTGCCTGTGCTGACACCTGGAGCTGCCTGCCCTGTCACAGCAGTCGGCATGCCTGGCTGTGAGCAGTGGCCCATGCTCACTCGCTCACACACCCTTTGCTTCTCCATGCCTGGCTCGGCCTTGGAAGGTGTAGGATCCAGGCCAGTAGCACAAACCGAACTCAGCCTGCCAGGCCAGGTGGGTGGAACGAGCCCAGCGGGTCCAAACTCAGGCAAAGGTGCCACTGGCCACAGAGGTTTCTGGCTGGAAAAGCCACACTTAAGGATCCTGTGACAGTACCAGCAGAGTTGCTCTGATTGTAACCTAGCCCATCTGATTCTTCTTAATCTGCTATGATTCCTATGATACTCTGGGAACTCTAGGGTTCTACAGGACAAGATTTGAAAACCACTGGTTTAAAAAATAAGAGACGTCATACATCATCATAATTTGTGTCCTGGAGAAAATGGCTGACAGTAGCTTAAATAACACCTCTCTTTGAGGGAGTTTTAGTTGAAATAGGGATCAAAGTAACTGAACCTCAGTAGAAAATTTTCATAAATCAGAGTGAGTGGGAGAATTGATAGTGAGGGAGGTGGCAGCCACAGAACCAATTCAATTGCTCTAAAATCATGTTATTCATCCTGTCACCTACTCCCTGGATGAAGTGATGGCCACAGACAATTTATTGTGAGTCATTGTAATTAGAAGACACTTGATACTTTTTGAGGAGCACACTGTTCACACAAATTAATCCTAATCCTACCAAATAGGCCACTTTATGAATATACCTAGTAATAAATAGTCATTTGAAATGACTCCCAAGAAAGGCTAGTAGAGAAGACTAAAATTCAAATACAATGATGGCAAATTAGAAAAAAGAATTTAAGATTTTTCTCCGAGTCAATCAAACCAGGCTAACATATTTAAAGGGAAAATGGCAAGGGGTGATTATTTAGTGCCTGAGAGCCTGAGGGAGGGTTTTGTTTGTACTCTCAACCAAAGAACTGAATGTTCCAAAATGTCACTGAAGAACAAAATGTCATATGGTGGAATTGATGGCTAATAAAATTAGAGCAAGAAACTATTGAAGAAACTATTACTTTGTGCCACATATAGCCAACTTGTGAAACCCACTGCCACAGGAGGTTATGGAGTTGAACACCATAGACGGATTTAAAATTGAATGAATAACTTTATGACTAATAAATGCCAGTGCCAGTTCTTCATGCTAAGATAAAGGGGTAGTCAAAGTACATGTTTCAGAGAACAGGCCAAGTGCTGCAGGGGTTAGAAGTAGGGACCTTTCCCTTGTAAACACTGATATATAATTAGCCATTCAGAACACAAAAAACATTTCTACCTCTCTGCCAGAACTAGATACTGCCCCCTGCAGAAGTAGGGGTCCAGGAGAGGGGCTGCTGTGGGAGTTAAGTATGGAAGGATCCTCAGTAAGGGGCCTGTGCTGAGCTTGCACAGCCATGAGCTACCAACAAGCAAGCAAACAAAAAAAGTTGAGAGTGTTCTCCTGCCACCCTCAGTTACCTCCTCCACCACCTCAAACATTTTCATGCTGAGCTTGCATCCTCCTGACTAATATCAACGTTGAGCCACCACCTTCTTCATCAGCTGAGTATCCTGGTGGCCCCATTCTGCCCTCCTTTCTTCAGCAAAATATGTCTCTATTTCTGAGTGTCTGCTCATAGTTACCATGCATTCTCCCATCTTGATAATCTGGACTGGATCATGAAGAAACATGAAGATCCTTGAACACTTTTCTTGGTGCAGGTGTTCACAGTTCAACAGCTTTGAGGGTCAAAGTAGGTAATGTAAATGTATGCAGAAGCCCAAGTATGAGAACATTTAACTTTCAGAAATAGAATCACACAGTCTTTATTTTTACTAAATTAGAACTAAATTAGAAGTGCATGGCATAATGTAAGCAGATATGATATTTGGGATTATATATTAAATTCAAAATAAAAAGATTAACTGAAAATTTTCAAACTCCAATTCTTCTGATTTATAATTAGAAAACTAATATCTTTTTTCTATATAACATGTACTGGACTTTGAATTTCTCCTTAAAATAGACATACAGAATTTGGCATTGAATCCCTTAAATGAGAAAATATTTTGTTTTATTTTAGCTCATAACGGCGAACACATGTTTTCAATATACATAGTTTGCTTTTATGTTTAGAGTAACCACTTTCAAGACATTGAAGAAATCTAATCATATTTTGCTATCAGTATCATATTATAATGCTACTTGGTTTATTTGATAACTTCATTCATTCATTCTATCAGTATTAATTGTGAAAAACAAAGTGAAAAACATTTGTTTATTTTTAAAAAGTTTGCAGTTAGAGAACTTTCTTTGGAATTAGGTCTTCAACTCTGCAACTGGGGAATTACTGTACTTTCCAATTCTGAAAACTGAGTCTGGTTTAAAAAGTGTGGTAGATTATTTCTTGCCAAAGAAACAATTCTTTCTAAAAAGAAAATAATCAAAACATAAATTAAAAAAAAATTATAATCTCCCTTGCATTAAAAAAAACTAATAATTACTTTTCATGGTAGCATTACTTATTTGATTTGCTTCTAAAATAGAACACTATTGAAATTTCTGTTGTTTCTCTCAGCTCATTAAGTTCTCATCATGCATTATCTTTCTGTAGTTTGTTCATAATGATGACTTCAGTTGCATCCTTTTGACAAAGACATACTTTGCGTATTAAACATGTAAGAGTTGTCTCCAATTGTTTTCCTTGTAGAAATCTTTCACCTGCTTGGTTAAATTTATTCTTAGGTATTTTTTAAGTTACTGTAAATGAAGAGTGCCTTCTTGATTTCTCTGTCAGCTATTACATTATTGATAAACAGAAACACTACTGATTTTTGTATACTTATTTAGTTTCTTTGAAAACAACTTTGCTCTCTCCTACTTTTCTTGAATTATACTGTCTTTGCAGTCTCTTTGTCATTTTCCACTTTTGCTACAGACATGGAGTCACAGAATACAGAAAAATAACAGCACAACTATGATAAAAGTGGAAACTGATACGATCATTGTCACGCTCATAAGATGTGACTCTAGTAAATTGGAGAGAACATGCCATTCTAAAGAGAATGGCAATTACACAGTTCCAGCCAATTGCCACCTTGTAAGACTGAGACCCAGTGTTGTGAGAATATCTGGATGATTCCAGAGAGTTAAAATACCCAGAATTTCTCCCAAGTTTTAAATGTAACCAACTAATTGAAATATTTTTTATTGATACAAAATATTTGTGTATTTTTATGGGGCACATGTGACATTTTCTTACATGCACAGAATGTATAACAATCAAGTCAGGGCATTTAGAGAATCCATCACCTCAAGTAGTTATCATTTCTACATGTTGGGAACATTTCAGATTCTCTCTTCTAGCTATTTTGAAACATATGATACATTATTAACTATAGTCATCCTACTCTGATAATAAATATTCATTCTGTCTAACTGTTTCTATCCTTAACCAGCCTCTCCTCATGTGCTTCCCACACACTCTTCTCAGCCTCTGGTAGCTATCATTCTACTCTTTACCTCTATAAGATCAACTTTTTTAGCTCCAGTATATGAATGAGAATATACAATCTTTGTCTTACTGTGCCTGGCTTATTTCACTTAACATAGTGATCCCTAGTTCTGTCCACATTGCTGCAAATTATAGGATTTCATCCTTTTTCTAGTCAAATAGTACTCCAGTGTGGGTATATACCACATTTTCTGTATTCGTTTATCTGATGTTAGACACTTAGGTTGATTCCATATCTTTGCTATTGTGAATTATACTGCAGTAAACATGAGGGTACAGATATCTCTTTGATATACTCATTTCCTTTCCTTTAGATAAATACCCAGTAATGGGATTGCTGGATTGTATGGTAGTTCTATTTTTAGTTTTTAAAGAAATTCCTATACTATATTCCATAGTGGTTGTACTAATTTACATTCCCACCAACAGTGTATAAAAGTTCTTTTTTCCCCTCTACATCTTCATCAGCATCTGTTATTTTTTGTCTTTTTAATACTAATAGCCATTCAAACTAGGGTAAGATTAGATTAGTAATATTGAACTTTTTAATATACCTGTTGACATATATGTATGTCATACATCTATGAAGACGTATATGTATGTCTTCTTTTGAGAAATATCTTTTCATGTATTTTGTCCACTTTTTAATGGGATTACATGCTTTCTTGCTGTTGAGTTGTTTTAGTTTGTTTTCTTTTTTGGGTATTAGTCCCTTGTCAGATGAATAGCTTGCAAATATTTGCTCCCATTCAACAGGTTGTCTTGTCACTCTGGTTATGATTTCTTTTGTTGTGCAGAATCATTTTAGTGTATTATAGTCCCATCTGTCTACTTTAGGTTTTGTTTCCTGTGCTTTTGAGATCTTAGTCGTAAAATCTTTGCATAGACCAATATCTTGAAGTATTGTTTTCTCCTAGTAATATTTTATTTTCAGGTGTTATGTTTAGGTCTTTAATACATTTTGAGTTGATTTTTTTATATGGTGAGAGATAGAGGTCTAGTTCATTCTTTTGCTTATGGGTATCCAGTTTTCCCAGCACTATTTATTGAAGAGGATGTCCTTTCTCCAGGGTATGTTCTTGGCACCTTTGTTGAAAATAGTTGGCTGTAAATACCTGGATTTGTTTCTGGGTTCTGTATGCTGTTCCATTGGTCTATGTGTCTGTTTTTAATACCAATACCATGCTAATTTGGTTACTATAGCCTTGTAACATATTTTGAAGTCAGTTAGTGTGACACCTCCAGGTTTGTTCTCTTTGTTCATAATTGCATTGGCTACTCGGGGTCTTTTTTGGTTCCATACAAATTTTAGGATTTTTTTTTCTTTCTGTGAAAAACGACATTGGTATTTTGATAAGAATTGTGTTGAATATGTAGATTGCCTTCAGTAGTATGGTCATTTTAATAATAATTCTTCCAATTCAAGAGCATGGGATGTCTTTCTATTTGTTTGTGTCATCTTTAATTTCTTTTCTCTTCTTTTCTTTAGAGACAGGGTCTCACTGTGTCATTCAGGCTCCAGTGCAGTGGTGTGATCATAGCTCATTGTAACCTCAAACTCCTGGGCTCAAGCAATTCTCCTGCCTTAACCTCCCAAGTAGCTAGGTCTATATAGACATGTGTCACCATACCCAACTTTTTTTTTTTTTTTTTTTTTAGAGAGAGAGGCTTTTGCTATGTTTTCTAGGCTGGTCTTGAACTCCTGGACTCAAGAGATCCTCCCACCTCAGCCTCCCAAAGTGTTGGGATTACATGCATGAGCAATCACACTCAGCTGTCTTCAATTTCTTTCATCAGTGTTTTGTTGTTTTCCCTGCAGAGATCTTTCACCCCCTTGGTTAAATTTATTTTTAGGTATTTTTAAACTATTGCAAATGAGATTGCCTTCTTGGTCTCTTTTTAGCTATTTCATTATTGATAAATAAAAATGCTACTGATTTTTGTATATTTATTTTGTTTCCTGCAAATTGATTTGATTTGATTATCAAGTCTAAGAGTTTTTTGGTGGAGTCTTCAGATTTTTCTAAGTAAAAGATCATGTCATCTGCAAAAAGAAACAGTTTGACTTCCTCTTTTCCAATTTGGATACCTTTTATTTCTTCTCTTGCCTGATTGCTCTGGTGAGGACTTCCAGTATATAAATATAAAACTCACTGGTAGAGGAAACACACAAACAAGGAAGAGAAAGGACTCATGTTACCACTACAGAAAGCCACCAAACTATGATGACAAGCAATAAAAGAGAAAGAAAGAAACTAAGGACATACAAAACAACAATGAACAAAACTACAGGAATATGCCTTCACTTACCAATAATAACCTTGAATGTAAACAGATTAAATTATCCACTTATAAAATATAGACTGGCTGAATGGGTCCAAAAACATATGATCCAATTGTATGCTATCTACAAGATAGATACCCGTAAAGACACACATATATAGACACATCCCACCCATAAAGACACATATAGACTGAAAGCAAAGGAATTAAAAAAAAATTTCCACACAAATGGAAACCAAAAGTGAGCAGGAGTTGCTATGCTTATATCACATAAAAGAAACTTTATGTCAAAACAGTAAAAAAGAGACAAGGACGGTAGTGAGATAATGATAAAGGGGTAGATTCAGCAAGAGAGTATAACGATTCTAAATACATATGCACCCAACACTGAAGCACCCGGATGTATAAAGCAAACATTATCCAAAGGGAGAGGTAGATTTCAATGCAATAATAGTTGGGGACTTCAACCTCCATCAACACTAGACAGATATTCTACACAGAAAGTTAACAAAGAAACATTGAATCTAAAGTGAACTTAAATTTCACTTTAGATCAAATAGACCTAACAGACACCTACAGAACATTTTATTCAACAGCTACAGAATATACATTCTTCTTCTTGGCACATGAAACATTCTCCAGGTCATATGTTTGATCGCAAGATGAGTCCAACAATTTTTTTAAAGATCAAATTTATACCAACTATCTTCTCAGACTACAGTGAATTAAAACTGGAAATTAATTTAAAAAAGGAACTTTGGAAACTGCAAATACACAGAAATTAGACAACATTCTCCTGAACCACCACTGGGTCAAGAAAAAAAAATTAAGAAGAATTTTTTTAAATTTTAGATTTTTTTTATTTCTCCAAATTTGTTATGTATCAGGAGTGACTGAAATAAAAAATATAATTGAGTCCCGTCATCATCACCATCATCATCATGGAAATGGCTTTAAGAGAAAACTGGTCAGATGAATATTATTGCTTCTCATTTTCAACGAGTAAATAGTTGCCACTGATAAACTGACAGCCAGGAGTCTGTCAAGAATGCTCAACATATGTTATATAATACAACACACCCGTTCACGGCAGGGGGAAATCCTAGGAAATAACTTATGTGTGGTTCTTGATTTAATCATACAAGACAAGCACGAAAGCACCACCCATGCCTCTGAGAACACTGGACCATGTACCCTTGAGAAAAGCTTTGCCTCCTTCATCAGGAGCAACCTTCTTCAGTAGTCAAGCATGTCTGTGTACATGAAGTCAGTTCCTTTGCGCCCTGACTGCATCATCATGTGGGGGCAAACGGTGTCAAGTGGATAGGAAGCCAACCCACCAAGGGCAGTGGCAGTCTGTGCGATCATCCAGCTGAGGACAATGTGAGTGTTCTTGGGGTCCGGAAGCATTCCGTTTCTAGTGTCATAGATACCGAAGTAGGCAGCTCAGTAAATGGTAATACCCTGCACAGACACGTTAAAGCCTTGGTACAGGCCCTTAATCCCATTAGATTTGCATATCTTAACCAGGCAGTCACCAAGGCCTCGGAATTCCCTTTCGCTCCAGCTTCACCGCATCGGCTGCTAGACGGGTAGGGGCAAAATCAAGAGGGTACACAAAACACAAGGATGTGGCCCCAGCGGCACCGCCTGATGCCAGATTCCCTGCAAAGTAGTGTCAAAACTGGGTCCTCTTGTCCACCCCACCCAGGAAGATCTGCTTGTGTTTATCTTTGAAGGCCAAGTTGAGAGCCTGGATGTGGAAGTATCTGATGACATTGGCCAGGTTACTGCGCCAGAAGGACAGGACTCCCCTGCTCCTTGGGAATATGGACCACGCAGTCTATAATGCCCTTGTATTACTTACCTGCGGTGGTCTGTTTGCTGGCATGCTGCAGCAACAGCTTGACCTGGTCGATGGGTGCTATCGCCGTCTTGAAGATGGCTGCGACCACTCCACCTGCCAGGAAGTCCATGGCGAAGGACACAGCGGCATCTGTCACGTTGAAAGAAAAGAGGAGGCAGGCTGCTGCGGGACGGGACTGGGTCGGCAACCGGCTTTGACTCCGGGGCTGCGAGAGAAGAAAATTTTAAAAAATTGAAACGAATAAAAATGGAAACACAACAAGCCCAAACCTGTATGTTAAATGGGAAGTTTATAGAAACAAACACCTACATCAAAAAAGTAGAAAGATTTCAAACAATCTAATGAAGCACTTTAGGAACTAGGAAAGCAAGAACAAGCCAAACCCAAAATTAGTGGAATAAAAGAAATAATAAAGATCAGAGAAGAATTAAACAAAATATAGATGCAATAAACAATATAAAGGTCCAATGAAACAAAAAGTTGGTTATTCAAAAAGAGAAATAAAACTGATAAACCACTAGCTAGACTAATAAGAAAAGAGAAGACCCAAATTTTTAAAATCAGAATGAAAAGGAGATACTAAAACTGATTCCACAGAAATACAAAAGATCATCAGAGATCTTTGACATGAACATATCATATGAACAACTATACGCTAACAAACTGGAAAATCTAGAGGAAATGAATAAATTCCTGGATATATGCAACCTACTAAGATGGAATCTGGAAGAAATAGAAAACCTGAACATACTAATAAGTAATGAGATTAAATCAGTAGTAAAAAGTCTTCCACGACAACAAAAAAGCCCAGGACCAAACGACTTCACTGCTGAATTCTACCAAATGTATGAAGAAAAATTAACACCAATTTCCCCCAAAGTATTCCAAAAATTTCAAGAGGATGGAATTCTCCCTAACTCATTCTATGAGGCTAGCATTACCTTGCTACCAAAACCAGACAAGGACACAATGACAAAAGAAAACTATAAACCAATATCCCTGATGAACATAGATGCAAATATCACCAACAGAATACTAGCAAACTGAATTCAGTAACATATCAAAAAGATAATACACCACAATCAAGTGAAATTTATCCCAAGGATATAAGGATGATTTAACACATGCAAATCAGTAAACATGAAACATCACTGGGACAGACTAAAGGATAAAAACAATATGATCATCTCAATAGACACAGAAAGAGCATTTGTTAGAATTCAGTGTCTCTTCATGATATAAAAAAAAAACCCTCAACAAACTAGGCATAGAAGGAATATACCTCAGCATAATAAAGGTCATATATGATAAACCCACAGCTAACACCTCACTGAATGGGGAAAAGTCGAAAGCCTTTCCTCTAAGAACTGGCACAAGACAAAGCTGCCCCTTTTCACCCCATTCCTATCCAGCTGATCCTGGCCAAGCTGGGTTCCTTCAAAATTTTAAAAATACAATACATATCACTACACCTGCTATAATGGCTATAATTCAAAAGACAAATAAGTTTTGGTAAGGATGTGGAGAAACTAGAACCCTGATAACATTGCTTGTAGGAATAGAAAATAGTACAGTCACTTTGGAAAACAACTTGGCAGTTTCTTAAAAAGTGAAACTTAACACACAATTCAACAATTCTACTCTTAGGAATTTACCCAAGAGAAAGAAAACATACATCCGCACAAAGACATTTAGATAAAAGTTCATGACAGTATTATTCATAATAGCCCCAAACTGAAAAAAACTCAACTGTCTATCAATTGGTGAATTAATAAACAAAATGTAGAATATTCATATAATGGAACATTACTCAGTCATAAAAAGAATTACGTTCTAATATATGCCATAGAATGAATGATCTGCGAGTCATTATGCTCATTGAGAGAAGCCAAATTCAAAAGAGTATATATTGTATGTCTCCATTTATATGAAATGTCCAGAATGGACAAACCTATTAAAACAGAAAATTAGATAAATAGTTACTTATTACCTCAGAGGGTGGGGAAACTTAAGGAAAATGGGAAATAACTGCTAATGCATAAGCAATTTCTTTTGGGGATGATAAATATGCTCTAAAATGGATTGTGGAGATTGCTGCGTAACTCTCTGAACATACTGAAAGCCATTAAACTGTATATTGCAAATAGATCAACACTATGGTACATGAATCATATCTCAATAAAGCTGTTTTTATTCAAAAATGAAAAATGCAGTAGAAAATGGGAAGCTAAGCTTTAGGACAACTAACAAGAAGAAACAGAACAGAATGGGAAGAGGGTCAGGAGTGAGACAAGGAAGCTGAGCATTATATGTTGGAGTCTGGTGAGCAGAGGGAAGGTCTGGAGTTGGTGGGGTGAATGACTGAGGGGTTCATTCCTGACTCTACCCAGAGCTGAGTGCTTAATGAATATTAGAAGATAATGCTCGATAGCATCATTAGGGGGCAGAAGAAAGCGTCAATACCTGCAACCAGCTGTGACTAACCAGTACCTACCTGGGTTTTCTGGATTTATATGATCACATAGAGAGAGGGAGGGATCCCTAATGATCAGGCCCATTAATTGTCCCATTATTGATGAGAGTGGGATCTCAGTGTGGATTAAATTTGATCCAGATAAATACTGCAAGAAAACTGCCTGAAGTGGGCATGATGATTATCTCATTGATATTCATTCTCTTTCTTCCCCATTGTGCAGTGACCATGAAGTTTGGGGAGACTGATCTTCAAGGACATGCCTTGAATAGTATCAGTTACTCAAAGTAAACTCATCTTCTTTGCCACAGTACAGAACTACATCCCATAAAATGTTCTGCTTTTTGCTATAATGGTTCTTGAAAAGTCATATCATTTTCAGACAATTCATTGTTTTCTATGTAAGGCTTTTCCTTTTTACCCCAAAACACACTAAATGAAAAATAGAAGTAGTAGGAATAATAAATAATTAAAATAATAAATATTATTTTTGACATTGACATATTCAATTTACTCAGACATGTTCAATTTACTCAACACAACATTTTCTAGTCAGACAATTTCATATGAATCTAATTTGAATTTTGAGCAATGTCTAGAAAAACACAAAAAATTGACTTTGCTTATGCATGCCAAATAAAAGGGATAAAAGATTTGCAGCTTCCACAATGCTTAGTATGTTGTGAACCTATACTATTTCCACATGTTTCAAAGCTTTCATTTTCTTAGCTTTGATTTTATCCCAAAAGTAATTTTGCATGCTGTGATTTTTCAGTGTAGTTTAAGAGCAAGATCACCAAAGTCCCAAAAGGTTTAACAAGAGATGAAGAAAACAGCACAAAAATAAGACAAAGAATAAATCAGTAAACCCTTAGAATATTCTATTTTAAGCCAAACTTGAATTTTTGTTTTCAAATTACTGGATTTTTAAAAATTGTGTAAACTTATTTGAACTGTTATATAAAATTATCAAGTACCTTGATTTGGGACTAAATGCATCACAATTTTTCTTTTAAAATGAAAAAATATTTTTTGCACTTAGCAACAGAGGTTTCAGGAAGGAATTAGATATTAAACAAGGAATATGTTTTAAGTAATTCAGGAGTAAGTTAATCAAAGCATGACATTTCTCTTATAGGATTTGGTTCAGTGGTTGCCTATTGGGAACCATATGAGTCAGAAAATTCATATGATGGTTAGAGAAGGGTTCCTTCTCTTCATAATTGTGGACTTAAAGTATCCAGTTCTGTGGGTACTGGTACCATTTTGTGACCATGTCAGGGAGAGAGATTGCTTTGGATTGAGGCTTACATGACAGGCAGAATGAAGAGGCAGAAAGAATCTATGGCTTTGAGGATGTGATTTAGCTGCCAAATTAAACTAAACAGAAAAATCATATTTCTTGAGTTTCTAGTTATGTCTCTGCTGCTTAGAGTTTGTTACAGCAAACTGATCTGGGTGTTTTTTTTATACATTTCAACCAAAAGTGTCATAAAATGGGTTTTTAGTTTCCAAAAGTATGGCAGAATACATGTGCAGAGAAATCCTTCCAGGAGTAAGAAAAATAATATTAAGTAAATACTTAAATTTTTTTTTTTTTGGAACATTGCTGAACTGGAAGTAAAGAAATGGAACTAGAGGAAACAAACAATGAGACAGTATGATTCCATGAGGATTAGCTGAGCCCTAGAGCTTGCATTATCTTCGAGAATATCTGCCAATTATTATAGCCTGAAGTCTGGGTTTTAATTGGCAAACGTTTGAAGAACAGAAGCCAAACCAGGTGCCAGAGTAGAGTAGAGAAAGTAGGATCAGAGATACCTGCATGAAACCAGGACCACTCACAGTGTGACACTCACAGTGGGTAAACAAGAGACGAATGTGACCCACAGCAGGGAAGATATTCCTTCTCTTTGCATGGAGCAGAAATAAAGAAAATAAGTCCCCCCTGAGAGGTCTTAACCACAAGCCGTATTCCCATCATTTTGCCACTGAAATTGATATTGCCTAAAAAAATTTAAACTAGATATTGAGTTCGAAAGTTGGTAATGCCGCAGGAACTATTGTTATGAAGAAATGTATTTTATTTGCAGGTCTCAAATAAAATATTATGAACTCACAATAAAAATGATTAATACACATGCAAAGAAGCCACCATGTATAAAAAATTTAGCATAAATAACAATTCTAGAAGCAGCTGTACATTAATAAAAATAAAACCCTTCAAAACTTTTGGAACATAGCCAGTAGTCTTTATAGGGAAACTTAAAGCCTAAAATGCTTGTATTAGGAAAAAAATCAAAACATGATTACCTAAGCATTTATCTTAAGACGTTAGAAAAAGAAGAGCAAAAGTCAGTCATTCTTCACTTCACTCGATGATGATACATGCTGAGAAATGCATTGCTAGGCAATTTTGTCATTGTGCGACCATCATAGGGTGTACTTACATAAGCCTGGATGATAAAGCACACACACACCTAGGCTATATGGAATAGCCTAGTGCTTGGAGGCTACAACCTGTACAGCATGTTACTGTACTCAATGTTGTAGGCAATCATACTGCAATGGTATTTGTATATCTATACATATCTAAATACAGAAAAGACACAGTAAAAATACTGTATAAAAGATTTCATTTATTTTTTTCTTTTTATTATTATTATTATTTTTATTATATTTTATATTTTAGGGTACACATGCATAATGTGCAGGTTTGTTACATATGTATACATGTGCCATGTTAGTGTGCTGCACCCATTAACTCGTCATTTACAT
>NW_012101831.1:140944-165330 GCF_000951045.1 Mandrillus leucophaeus | reverse complement strand
AAAAAGAGCCCGCATTGCCAAGACAATCCTAAGCCAAAAGAACAAAGCTGGAGGCATCAGGCTACCTGACTTCAAACTATACTACAAGGCTACTGTATAAAAGATTTTAAAATGCTACACTTGTTTAGGGCACTTACCATGAATAGAGCTTGCAGGACTGGAAGTTTCTCTGAATGAGTCAATGAGTGAGTGGTGAATGAATGTGAAGGCCTAGGACATTACTGTATACCACTTTATAAACACAGTATACTTAGGCTACACTAAATTTATTTTTAAATATTTTTCTTCAATAATAAATGAATCTTAGCTTATTGTAACTTTTTTACTTTATCAATTTTTAAATTATTTTTAACCTTTTTACTCTTTTGTAGTAACAATTAGCTTAAAACACAAACGCATTGCACAGTTGTACAAACATATTTTTCTTCATATTTTTATTCTATAAGCTTTTTTCTGTTCAAAATTTTTTTGGTTTACTTTTGTAACTTTTTTGTTAAATAAGACACAAACATTCACATTAGTCTAGCCTATACAGGGTCAAAATGATCAATATCACTGTCTTACACCTCCATATCTTGTCCCATCGGAAGTTCTTCAGGGCAATAACATGCATGACAGGGCAAGAACTGTCATCTCCTGTGATAACAATGCCTTCTGGAACACCTCCTGAAGGACCTACCTGAGGCTGTTTTACAGTTAACGTTTTTTTCATAAGTAGAAGGAATATGCTCTAAAATAGTAATAAAAAATACAGTACAGTAAACACATAAACAAGTAACATAGTCCTTTATCACCAAGTGTTATGTTCTACACATCATTGCATGTGCTATACTCATACATGACTGGCAGCAAAGTGGGTTTGTTTACACTAGCATCACCACAAACGTGTGAATAATGTGTTATGTTACAATGCTAAGAAGTCACTGTGGGAAAGGAATTTTTCAGCTCTATTATAATATTATGGAGGGCATCATATATGCACTCTGTTGTTGACTGAAATGTCATTATGTATCACACAATTATAAACCTAGAAAACGTAGGAGTAAGAAGAAATAAAATAATAGAGACAAGAGCAGAAGAGCATAAAGTAAAAAACTTCATACTACAAAACCAAAAATGATTCTTTGAAAAACTAATGATATTGACAAACCTCAGGCAAGATCGATTAAGGAAACAAAAGAGACAGCACAAAAGATTAGGAATGAATAAGAAGGTGTAACTAAAGAGGAGGCAGAGATCAAAATGACAAGAAAATATAAGTAATTTTAATGTTAACACATTTGAAAAACTAAGTGAAATGAACAAAATACTTTTAAAAGTTACCAAAATTGACTCAAAATTAGTCAAGAAATAAAAATCCTAAGGTTATCTGTAGTACATAATTCTCCCTTGAGAAAAACAGTAGATTCATGCAGTTTTACAGGAGCATTCAAAGAAACATTCAAAGAAAGGTAACTCCAAACCTGAACCTCCAGTTAACAGAATAAAAGAGAAGGTTTTCCAATTCAGCTTACATATTTAATGTATTTTATTATCAAAAGTAAAGAGAGTAAAAGAAAGGGGAAAAACAGGCCAATCTTATTCATTAATGCAAGGACAAAAAAAGAAGTCTTTTTTTTTTTTTTTTTGAGATGGAGTTTTGCTCTTTGCTCCTAGGCTGGAGTACAACGGCATGATCTCTGCTCACTGCCATCTCTGCCTCCTGGGTTCAAGTGATTCTCCTGCCTCAGCCTCCTGAGTAGCTGGGATTACAGGTGCCTGCCACCACGCCCGGCTAATTTTTATATTTTTAGTAGAGATGGGGTTTCCCCATGTTGGCCAGGCTGGTCTTGAACTCCTGACCTCAGGTGATCCCACCCACCTCGGCCTGCCGAAGTGCTGGGATTACAGGCATGAGCCACGGCGCCCGGCCAAAAAAATTCTAAAAAAGGAGAAGTATAAATTGAATTCATCAATGTAAAAAAGATGATATATAATTACCAAGTTGGATATAATGTAGGAATGCAATTTTAACATTATAAACATTAGATTTAACATTATAAAATCTGTTAAGTAATGTATCATGTTAATATATTAAAGGAGAAAATATTATTTTAATAGGTATAGAATACACAGTTGATAACATTTAATGATCATTTTTGATACAAAACCCCAGTGGACAAGTCATAAAAATGAATTTCTTTAACCTGAAAAAGTTATGCATGGAAATTTTATAGCAAATATTATAATCAATGGTGAATCATTATAATCATTCACAATATAACTATTGCTATTCAACATTGGATTAAATATCATAGCCAGTGCAATAAGGAAAAAAAAAGAAATGCTATAAGGATTGGAAAGTTAATTATTATTATTCAGAAACAACATGGTTTTCTACAAAATAGGAAACCTGAAGGAATTCTGCCCGAATTATTATAATTCATCATTTGGGGAAATAATGCAATAAATTTGTTGTTTCTGGCAAAGTTACCATATAAGATTAATAACTAAAAGTCAGTGGCATTTTTAATGGCAGCAACAAACAGCTAGAGAAAAATTTTAAAATGTACTATTTACAATAGTTTAAAAAAAAAAAAAAAAGTACCCAGTAAGATTCTAACAGAAAGTATGTAAAAACATGTTTTTGTTTGATTGGTTGGTTTTTGTTTAGGTCATTTTGAGTGTGTTTCTTAAGACAAATCAAACAGAAACCTAGGCTGTCATTTTAGTGGGGTTTCTAAAGGGAGTAGAGGTAAAATGGATATTTTTAATACAGACTTGCATCCAATCCTTTTTTCTTAAGTCCCACCTGTATCCTACTTCCAGAATAACAGGGGTCAAGAACCCTGAAGCTTTGCAGATTCTTCAATGGCAATTACTGTGCTTCTCAATTTTTCCCACTAACGGCTTTATTCAGATTTCATGGATCTGCTAAATCAGTTACCACACAACCATCCACCATTCAGATTCGACTACCTTCTCCCCTCTCGTCCCTTTGCCCTGTAGCATTTCCACTTCCCCAACCACTTTCTCTTCCCTTCAATCCCTTGACAGTTTTTTGAGAGTTTCTGGGAGAATGTGGAGTTCAGTATGTGTGTTTAATTCTCCATTTTTACCACCAGCCCACTCTAACTTTCTACAAGCATATCTCTGAGAGAAATCAGGTATTCACTTGGAAATCAGGTTTATCAAGTATGTATTTGGTAATGGAAGAAAAACCATGCTCTTTTTTTTTTTCCCAGCAGGGTTGATTGTTCCTGGAAATTCTAACCAGTGGACAGCAACACACTAATTGGCTTAGCCTATATGCCAAGTTTATTTAACCTGGGTTGAGGGTATTACCAGTGACTGAGTCAGGGTCAAGTGTAACAAATGGTTCCAGAGGGGATACCAAAATGTTGCTCTTTGGGGCCTGTTTAAATGTAGATTTCCTCTCAGGAGTAGGGTAAGAAGAATCTAAGGCACCCTACCAGATCCCCCATTAAGCAGAACTTTGATGCTTTGGTGAGGCCAAAATAAACAAAGCATGACAGCAGTGATTTATGCCTTTCCCTCTTCTCATGACTGAGAAGAAAAGGTATACAGTAATGTAATGACATGCCTTTTGGACTTCCCCTTTTGCAACTGATGTTTAATATGCACTGGTTGCTATTGCTGTGCTTTCTCAGGTTTTTCATATTACACATGTACCTCAAGGTGATTGTTCACAACTGACATAGTTTTAGAAATACTTTTTAATTATGATTTAAAAGATAATAGTCGTAAGAACTTTACTAATTTAGGCTGTGGATTCTTATCTATAGCTGAACAAAAGTACACTCTAATTTCCTTCAAAACTTGTAATTTAGCACAGAATCAAATCTTTCCTTTCATCTTCAGATCTTCTGCCTAGTTTCCAAATCCCTAGAGATCAATCTAATCCTCTAAGATTCTCTTCCTTTTAACTCTTTCCTTTTCGGGATCTCAGATCATGAACCCTCTTTTCAAAACCTATCGTCGAGGGACTGGCATCAAATCTAGGACAACATTGAAAATGTTGAACAATTGATCTAATGACCACTGACCAAGGAGATTTTGTTTCTATATTCATCACAGGTGCCCCTGTATCCTTGGAAAATACCTTAACCCCAGCTTTTCTCCCCTTTGTAAATGAAAATTATAGTATTTGTAATCAGTGTCTTTCTGCAGGGGAAGCGTGTATAGAAAGAAAAATATATAAAGGTATCAGTGTGTACTATTGTTCCCAGTTTTCTATGATTAGTACTGAAATACTATGAAAAAGAGAATAAAATAAAAGTGTAAGGAGAAACAAGAGAAAAGAGAGAATAATGAGAATTATATATAAGAATATAAAGTGATTCTTTTAGTGGGAAATGTAGACATAGATTTCTTCAAGAAGTTTCTGCCCAAATAAGTGATACAGGAAAAATCATCATGAAGTATATATAACAAGCGTAATAGAAAAACTAACAAAGCAGTGAATAAAAATAAAAGGGAGACTTTGTTATCTCAATTGGAGAAAATGGGAAGTGAGAAGTTTATTTCGTAGAAATATTATTTTAAACAAGCCTTAAAAAGATATTTTTTAATGTTCAGAAAAGAAATGTCATGCTGCTGTATTTATACCTTAAAAAAATCATCTGCTTGGCTTTTTAAAAATTGAACCTGCTCTTGTTTCAACGTTATATCCCCCTTGAAGCCTTTCCCAATTTCCAAAACACAATTAATTACTCTCCCCTTAAGGTCTCATAGGACTTTTAAGTTACTTGTCTTGTAGCATTGTAGTTAACATTTTTCTGTGTTATTCCTCCCCCTTAGGACTTGAGCTACTCTAGGAAAAAAATAATATGACTTATTCTTTTAACCCCAGGGCTGAGATCCATAATATGAATAAAAGAGAATTTTCTTTTTTATTCTTTTCCACTATGTATTGCCTTTTTAAGGTGGACATTTAACTGGACATTCAAACTTGTTTATGATAATGTCTCTTCACACTTATTTACAAGATATTTATCATTTCTTTTACTTAATTAAGATACAAGCTCTTTCTAAAATTCTAATTCTATTACACCAAATGTATATTTTATATAAAATAAAATGGCAATAACATCTATCTGCATTTGGTGATGATGTTTATCTTCCATATAAACAGACAGAATTTCTTTATCAGTGTATTACTATAACAAAGTTAAATGCCTTAGTAGAATTTTTTGAAAGTCACCTGTACCTTACTGCAAGTTGTTTCCATGCAGGAGTGTCAATGACAATACCCTGTTTCAATGAGTAGTTTTCTAAATTTGAGGTATATCTTGTCAGAAACCAGTGGAGAGAAAAAATATAATTATTCCAAACTTTCACAACACAGTTGACTCTTTTACAACCTCCCCTTACCCCCCAAATAATTGTCTAAATGAAAGGAATACAAACAGTAGGGTGGTTTTGTTTTGTTTTGTTTTGCTTTGAAATGCTTGAGCTAATCACTCAAGGGAGAAAAAAAGTAAATGACATAATATAACTCCATTGACACAGGGACAAAGCACGGGTTAGGCTATGGATCTTAAGATTTCCTGTTTGGTTCCCATTTCAACACTTCTGTCATTAACTGTGTACCTTTGTCCATAACATTTTAATTTCTCTTAGACTAAAACATATACAGGACAATATGATAGCCAATCCTCTTTCCAATACTTCTGCAGTGCTCCCACCTTATAACAAAGCCTTTTTCTATTTCTGTAAACCAAGTACGTTGGTTGGGATTAAATCCTGACCCACCCCATATAGAATTCCAGTCTACACCAAGTAGCATTGCGGGGAAGCTCTAGCATGCATGCGTACATAATCACACTCCATGCCCTCAGGGTTGGAAATGTGGTTATATCTGATTATATAAAGCAGCCTTGAGCTGGTGATAGGTTAACATTAAAAGGATTAAGGCTTGCTTTGACATGGGCTGACATATAAAAATTAGATTTAATGCTAACAGCTGGAATGCTCAAGAAAATAAAGAGTAAGTAAGGGAAAGACAAATGGAGTTAAATTAGAGCAAGTGGGTGTTAAAGGCGTGCCCAGGATTATTTTCAACTCAGCTTTAAAATGTTTCAGTCAATGTCTAAAAAAGGTAGAGTTAGCATCAATTCTCATGAATGATTATAAAATATAGAAAAAAAGTCTCAGGTGGAAATTTTCATCTTGCAAGGTAAGTATTGTACCATTGCAAACTTTTTTTTTTTTTAAAGAGAAGTGACTAATCCTGGAGCTTTTAAAGTACTTTCAGCTTCACCACACTTGAAAAACATGCTAATATTTTAAAATCTGGAAGACCTGTTAAGTCTTAGGAGGCAGATTTATTTTTCTCTCAGCATATTAGCTAGAAAATTAACTTACAGGTCTGAGCCACACAGGTTAACCTTGATTACAAAGCTTTTGATGGGTGATGTGGAGTGCACCTCAAGGTATATTTGCTGGGCTGCAGGTGGTTGATAAGAACCAGGACATAAGTATCCATAAATTCCTTTTCCCCTATATACCTCTGTGCTCTGTGGACTGCCTGTGTCAGGGTCATGGGACTAAGGGTAGGGCTTATTAAAAATGCAATTTTTTTGCCTCCACTCCAGACCTACTGAAGCAAAAACCCTGAGAGTGGTGCTTAGGAACAAGCACCCTGAGTGATTCTCATGCTTACCAAAGTTTGAGAACCACTGACCTATTTTCTGACTATTCTCAATATTCTCTACACCCGATCCCTCATCTTATTTTTACTGGAAACAAAACAAAACAAACAAACAAAAAAACATACTTGCTAAACATTGTCTTTCACTGGCTTGGGTGGTGGGCATTACTAAAGTTTGAGGTCTTCACTCTAGAAGGTCTGGTAGATGAGACAAACATGAAAACAAAATGTGCCCTTGCTATTGACTTTGCCTGAAGTGCTACCATCATCCCTTCCCCTTACAGCCCTGCTAAATTCCTTCCTTTTCATTCTCAAGACTCAGCTGCTGTAGCTCCTCCTATTGACTCTGAAAGCAGAGATCATTATCTCCTCCTTTGGGCCATTATTTCATATTACTGTGAAATAGACAAACTATGGAAGTGCAATTATAGTGTGACTGAAACTGTCTCCTCTGTAAAACTGCTCACTTGAGGGTAAGAGAAAATTTCTTATTATTTTATCCCCACTTCCTAGGTGACTGTCTGGCACAGAATCAATGTTCCATCATTCTTGGTGAATGAATAAGTGATAAAGAGAGGCCACAGGATTGGGGGAGGTGATTAAATTTTGAAAGCAGCATGAATTGTGGTGAGATACTAAAATTAAATAAAAATACAGTCATCTTCAAAAGTTATAGAGACCCACATTGCCTATACCTAACACTTTATTGGACATTGGTAAATTTGCCCCTTCTGTGATAAATTAAAGAGTGAATCTGGGAAGTTCAAGAACAGAAGAAGACAGATGCTTGATTTCCTTCCCTTTGGTGGTTCTGGGGGCTTGGTAAGGGCAATTAATTAGCTGTTGATTAACTCAATTCCTTTAAGAATGCTTATTTTTACTTTCAGCTATTAACATCTTAAAGTCTCTGACAAGTATAAGGATAAAGATTTGTGGGTCTCTGTAATAATTATTTGATGCGCATAGCCATGTGCATAAAACATAAAATGTTTTTTATGCTTTTAGAACTGAAAGTCTTTAATATCTTTAATTCCAGATGCTAATCCATCTAGTTTTACAAATTCCTCTATCTCTGGGCTTTACAGACTATAGATTATATTTTATACTAGTAAGTATCATTAAAATGCTGATAAATTATCATGTCACTGATTCTAAGATTTACTTTTTAAAATATTTCACATGGCAGAATTCAGGATTGTCTTAAAACTGATGACGTCTTATTTTAAATGAAATATTGTAGCTTTACTCCTATCAATAGTAACACTAAACAACTACAAGGGATCTCAAATGCTATAGCTAAAGCTTGTAAAATATATAATTAAATATATACTTAGCACATAAAGAATTTGCTTGTAAGAGAATTGAAAAACAAAATTTAATGAATTTCTGTGTCTTGTAATAAAGAAGACACAGCACTTTATTTCTTAAGCTATGAAACAGACCTCAAAGTTTAAGGTATATCTTTATCTTTTTCTTTCACACCTGAAGCTATGACTTTGTGAATTGTATGTCTTCAGAAATTAAAGACTGACTGAAAGTTTATTCCAAATCATGCACATAGGGAAGTACTCTCTGGGCTAAGAAATGTAACTTATATCAGAAATACAAGCATACCTTGGATATACTGCAGGTTTGGTTCTAGACCACCTCAATAAATTGCAATAAAGGAAGTTACACATTTTTTTTGGTTCCCTAGTGCACATAAAATGTATGTTTATAATATACTGTAGTCTATTAACTGTGCAATAGCATTATGTCTAAAAATAATTTGCATACAGTAATTTAAAAATACTTTATGGCTAAAAAATTCTAACCATCATCTGAGCCTTCAACAAATTGTAAATTTTTTTGCTGGTGGAGATTGTTGCCTTGATGCTCATAACTGTTGAATGTTCATGGAGGAGGTTGCTGTGGCAATTTCTTAAAATAAGACATCAGTGAAGTTGGCTGCATTGATTGACTTTTTTGTTTTACAAAAAATGTATCTGTAGCATGTGATGCTGTTTTATAGCATTTATTCACAATAGAACTTTCAAAACTGAAGTCAATCCTCTCAAACCCTACCACTGTTTGATTATAAGTTCATGTGATATTCCAAATTCTGTTGCCATTTCAACAATGATCACGGCATCTTCATTAGGAGTAGATTCCATCTCAAGAAACCACTTGCTCATCCATAAGAAGCAACTCCTTAACCATTCATGATTTCTTATGAGATTGCAGCAATTAAGTCACATCTTTAGGCTCCACTTTTAATTCTAATGACTTTGCTATTTCCATCAAATCTTCAGTTACTTCTTCCACTGAAGTGTTGAACCCCTCAAAGTCATCAGTGAGGACTGGAATCAACTTCTTCCAAACTCCTGCAAATGTTGATATTTTTACCTCCTCCCATGAGTCACAAATGTTCTTAATGGCATCTAGAATGGTGAACCTCTTCCAAGAGGTTTTCAATGTACTTTGTCCGAATCCAACAGGTATGGCAGTTATAGTCTTATGAAATGTATTTCTTAAATAATAAGACTTGAAAGTCAAAACTACTACTTGATTCATGGGCTGCAGAATGGATGTTGTGTTAGCAGGCATGAAAACAACATTCACCTCTTTGTATATCTTCGTCAGAGCCTTTTGGTGACCAGGTAAGCAATAATATTTTGAAAGGAGTCTTGTTTTCTGAGCAGTAGGTCTCAACAGTGGGCTTAAAGTATTCGATGAACCATGCTGTAAACAGATTTGCTGTCATCCAGGCTTTGTTGTTCCATTGATAGAACCCAGGCAGAACTGATTTAACATAATCCTTAAGGACTTTAGCATTTTTGGAATGGCAAATGAGCACTGGCTTCCCTTTAAAGTCACCAGTTGCATTAACTCCCAACAAGAGAGTTAGCCTATCCTTTGAAGCTTTTAAGTCAAGCACTGACTTCTCCTTTCTAACAATGACAGTCCTAGATGGTATCGTCTTCCAACAGAAGGCTGTTTCAACTCCATTGAAAGCCAAGTTGGCTTTTTGTTAGTTGGCTTTAAAGAAGAAGTAGCTGATTTGTCCAGACCCTCACTCTTAACCTCTGTGCTCTACAGTCCTCTACAGCCATTTCCTGTGAACCAAGGTAGGGAGCAAATTTGATCTGCCTCCAATGATGATGATGAGGAGGTTGTGACTGGTGAGTTTTTCTCTTTAATGAAGGCAACAGAGTACAAGTGCAGAACAGGAAAATGAGTGCAGGGCCAGAAAGTGTTTCTTGTCAACCTTTCTTTTCGTTTTTAAGCCCATGGAAAGAAATATGATTGTAGTCCTTCTACAAGTAGAGGTATACCCACTAGTTCAAAATATCTTCAGAATGAACACAAATACACATCCTTAAAACTCTTCTGGCTTCAATTTGTGAGAAGGAGCATTATGAAGGTAAACAACTTGGCAGTTTTATAAAACGTACTCAGAAAAATAATTCTTTGTGTCTCAATTGGGTACATTTTAAAACCGATGTTGATGAAATATGAAAACAAGTAAATGAGTAAAATTTTGAGACAATCAGCATACTTCTATTTTCTATAAAATAGATACAGTTGACTCAAACAACACAGTATTGAAGTGCCTGGGTCCACTCATATGCAGATTTTTTTCAATAAATCTATTGCAAAAATTTTTGGAGATTTGTGACAATTTGGAAAAAAACAGATGAGTCTTGCAGCCACAAATATTGAAAAAATTAAGAAAAAGTTAGATATGTCATGAATGCATAAAATGTTAGCAAATATTATTCTACTAGTCACTACCTTAAAACCTACACAGATCTTATATTAAAAAGTCAAGATTTATCAAAACTTATGCACATACAACCTCACAGGGTGCCTTTTGCAGTTGAGAGAAATGTAAACAAATGTAAAGATGCAGCATTAAATCATAATTACATAGATTAACTGTAGTATATACTCTACGACTGTAATAACTTCATAGCCATCTCCTCTTGCCACTGTGGTGAGCTCAAGGGTTGTGTCTGCTTAAAACATCATGTGATGCTAATCATCTCCACATGAGTGGTTCATCTTTCCAGTAAACTGCATATCCCAATAAAAAGTGATCCCTCACAGTTTTTGCATATTTTTAAACTGTGGTTAGTGCAATACCATAAACCTTGAATAATACCATGGGACTAATATGAAGTGCCACTAGTGATGCTGGTAGTGCTCCCAAGAAGCAGAGAAAAGTGACATTAAAAGAAAACGTTGAATTGCTTGATATAGATACCATAGATTAAGGTCTGCCCTTGTGGTTGCCAGCCAATTCAAGATAAATCCAGCAAAAGAATCACTGTAAGAAAAAGAAGAAGAAGAAAAGAAGAAGAAGGAGAAGGAGAAGGAGGAGGAAGAGGAGGAGGAGGAGAAGAAGAAGAAGAAGAAGAAGAAGAAGAAGAAGGAGGAGGAGGAGGAGGAGGAGGAGGAGGAAGAGGAGGAGACACTTGTGAAACGGTCACTGCAGCTATGCCAACAGCATAACAACTTTGCACTTTTTGTGAAGTATTTTTTATCTCGTTTTGAAAACGCAGCTTTTATGTGGGTACAGCGTTGTTATAAGAAAGGCATACCTATCAGCTCAAATATGATTCAAGACAAAGTAAGGTCATTTATATGAGAAAAATGGAAAATAAAGTGAAGGATCTAAATCTAGAGAGTTTAATGTCAGCAAGGGATGGTTTGATAATTAAAAAAAAAAGTTTGGCTTTTAAAAAGTGAAGATAACAGGAGAAGCAACTTCTGCTGACCAAGAGGCTGCAGATGAGTCCCCAGAAACATTAAGAAAATCATTAAGGAGAAAAGGTATTTGCTTGAACCCGTTTTTAATGCAGACTAAAGTGCCCTATTTTGAAAAAATGCCATGAAGGACATTAATTAGTAAGGAAGACAAGTGAGCACCAGGATTGAAGGCAGGAATGGATAGGCTAACTCTACTGTTTTATGCAAATAGAGTCAGGTTCATGATCAAGACTGCCTTTACCTATAAAGCTGCTAACCCCCAAGATTTGAAGAGAAAAGATAAACATCAGCTGCTAGTCTTTTGTTTGTACAACAATAAGGCCTTCACACTGAGAATCTTTTTCTGGATTGGTTCCGTTGATGTTTTTTCCTGAAGTCAAGAAGCACCTTGCCAGTAGGAGACTACCTTTTAAAGTTCTTTTGATAGGGGACAAATTGAACAATGCCCCTGGTCACCCAGAACCCCATGAGTTCAATGCCAAAGGCATCAAAGTGGTCTGCTCACCCCCCAAACACATCATCTCTAAATCCAGGGGGTCATAAGGACCTTTAAGGCTCATTACACACAGTACTCTATGGGGAAAGGATTATCAACACTGTGGAAGAGAACCCTGACATGGAGAACATCATGAAAGTTTGGAAAGATTACACCATTGAGGATGCCATTGTTATTACAGAAAAAACATAAAAGCCATCTAACCTGAAACAATAAATTCCTGGTGAAGAAAACTGCATCCAGATGTTGTACATGACTTCACAGGATTTATCACAGAGCCAATCAAGGAAATCATGAAAGCGATTGTGGATATGACAAAAAAGGTTGGGGGAAGGGTTTCAAGATACAGATCTTGAAGAAAATCAAGAGCTAATAGATATCACAGTAGAGGAATTAAAAGATGATTTGATGGAGATGAGTGCTTCCAAACCTGTGACAGATTACGAGGAAGAAGATATAGAAGGAGCAATGCCAGGAAATAAATTGACATTAGACAATCTGGCAGAAGGGTTCCGATTATTCAAGACTGTTTTTGCCTTCTTTTACAGCCTAGACCCTTCTATGATAGAGGCACTGAGACTAAAATAAATGGTTGAAGAAGGATTGGTACCAGATAGAAACATTTTTAGAGAAATGAAAAAGCAAAAAAGTTAGACAGAAATTACAAAGGATTTCTGTAAAGTTACACTGAGTGTGACCTGCCTCTCTTGCCTCCTCTTTCATCTCCTTCATGTCTTCTGCCTCCACCACTACTGAGACAGTGAGATCAACTTCTTCTCTTTCTCCTTTTCAGCCTAGTCAACATGATGACAAGGATGAAGGCATTTATGATGATCCATATCCACTCAATAAATGTAAATATATTTTTCTTTTCCTTATGATTTTCTTAATAACATTCTCTTTTCTCTAGCTTACTTTATTGTAAGAATACAGTGTATAATACATATAGCACACAAAATATGTCTTAATCCAACTATTTATGTTATTGGTAAGGCTTGTAGTCAACAGCAGGCTATTAAAGTTTTTGGGAAGTCAAAAGTTATATGTGAATTTTTGACTGCACAGGGTGTTGGCACTCATAACCCCACGTTGTTCCAGGCTCAACTGTACTCTATACATTACCTCATCTAAGAAGACCTTCCAGATTTTACCAAATAGAATTAACTTTGTTCTCCTTTCTGATTCTCATAAAATTTGGTTGTATGCTCATTTCAGCCTTCCCAGTATTAATTATTTGGATATCTATATCCCCTAAAAGATTGTGAGTTCCAGGAGACAGGATGTCTGTTTAATAATAATGATAATAATTATTACAACTGACATTTAAATATTATAAAGTTTACAAACAATGCCTACATACATTTTCTCATTTTTTCTTTTTTCCTCACATGAGCCTTGTAATAGCTTTGCATTTTTTTTTCAGCACTGCATATAATACTTTGCATATAGTAGGCTTTCAAAAATATTTTGGGGCTTAATTAAAATTAAAACTGGATTGTGTGGGTTGAATTAAAATGCTGCCAATTCTCTGAATTTTTATGTCCTGTAAAGCAATTAAGAGAGGGAAAGAAGATTTTGAATAATTTCACTTTTTCATTTGTATACAACCAATATATCCCTAAAACAAAAATTAAGAAAGTATTCATTAGACCGTTAAAATTAATTATGGCAACATCTAAACAGGGCAGGTTTAAAAATATGTGTTTATTTATCTATTAGGTCAGAACATCTCTTCTTTTTCCTGCCTCCTTTGTTTGTTCACTTGAGTCTTGGTCAGTATTCTGTAAGCTCTACATACAACATGTACATTGGGGAAATGAAAAGTCACACCAGGCTTCAAGAAAGTGATTCTGTTGGTAACCAGGACCAAGCCAGTTATGCCCATTCAACCCACTTTCTTTTAGAAAACACAGCTTCTCGTAGCCCTTTGGGGCCTGCTTAAATTCGGACATTTCTCTACTGGAAAACGAACTGAAGTTATCAACCTACATTTCACTACACAGATCACTAGTAACTACAGCTGAATTATAATCTCATATGATAACTATCCCATGAGACAAAAGCTTTCTCACCATTATGCACTCGAAGTAATCGGGTTTTTCTGCCAAGACTCTTCTATTTTCATGAGCAATTTAAAAATCACTTACAACTCAGAAAATAGGTCACCGCTTCTTTCATTTTTTAAGACAGTTGCAAGCAGTGTCTACCCCATGTCAAAAACCATTTCTTATTTTCATGGGACTCAGATTGCCAATGGCTCTCTGGAACAGAAAGGTCATTCAAAAATAAATGGAATGAGAGGGTGGCTTACATAAAGAACTAGAGTTTTTTTAAAAATGAAAAACAAAACCTGAGAAGAGTACTTAGAAGCTAAATACTATTAGAGTGAGAGGTAAGACTCCTGGAAAAACAATAAAAACAGAATAGAGTTGAGAAACAGAAAGGAAAGCAATGAATTAAGAAATGATTAATGGTATTTGCATGTAGAGTACATGCAAGAAGAGAAAGAAATAAAATAAATGGTCTTGGAATTCCACTTACAACTCAGATATTTTTCCTGTGGGCATTCAGAACGTATTAAACAAAAGTAAAACTCTGCCAACAATAATGGCTGCGTTTCCACAGTCCTTTGATGGACCAGAGCTTGTTTTAGGGAATAAGGAACCAACGAAGGTTTTTGTGCACATGGTGACATGGTCTATTTGTGATTTAGAAGGGCCCCTTCTGGCGCATTATAGAAAAATTATTGGAAGGGAAAAATCAGAATAAAGAGTTGTAAGACACTGCAGTATTCTAGAAATGAGAGAAGAGTCTAGAATCCAAAAGTGACATTGAATTACAAGGAGATAACGAAGAGAAAAGACATTAGGAGATAAATTCAATTGAACTCAGTAACTCCCGGGCTAAGGAAAGTAAAAAGGAATAGCATGAAGCTAGGAAGAGAGTTCATTATTTTATAGGGCCTTGGATAGATGGTGGGAGGGTTATTGACTACATTAATCAGGAAATGGAAGGAAAGAGAAGGAGATAATGCCTTGATAAGATGAGCACACTCGATGGAGCTGACCTGAACTCAGTTGCAAATCATATCATCCACATGAAGGCAACAGTTGAAATAAAAAGAGTGTCCATAATATATTAGAAGAAGTAACACTTTTAAAAATTTGTGGAAACACATTTATACTAATTGACAGATTGCTGTTACAATAATTCAATTGATTTCCATTATTCATTAAGTACATAATTAACTTGAGAGGCATTAAGATATAATGGATAGGTGTGTCCTGCTTTACCAGCTTAGAGCACAGGAAACTTCTAACATTCAGAATAGTATGACTGAGCACGTTCCCATCCTCCTTATGACAAGAAGGTCTATTTTCCCTCCTCACTACTGAGTTCTAGGGATCTGTCCTTCTTGCTAACCTTCACTGAGAGAAAAATAAAAGCACTTCATTAATCTACCCGAAGCCTCCTTCTCTGCCACACAGCACTACTCTAGAAGGCATTAACAGTTATGCACCCTGGGCAGGCCTCCACATGGAGAGAGAAGCCCTTCAGAGGCCTGCCTATCTGAAACGAACTAAGTTGAAGCTTCAGGGCCCCTCACCTGCAAGGGCCCCTGCCATGTCCCTCGAATGGGCCCTAGCAACTTCATATTCTGAATTTTGTATTCTTTTATTTTTAAAGAAGGAACCCAATATGTTATAAATTCAGGTCCAACAACACCTGAATTGGCCCTTTCCCACCCTCTCACTGCTGCTCTGAGAGCAGCTCCTCCATCCTGGGGAAGGAAGAAGCAGTCTCCTGCCTCTCTGTCCAGTTTATGGTTGTGCCATAAGATAGTAGACCTGGGATTCTCAGGTACAACTCTTCAGTGACAGCAGTGGAGTTTAATCATGGACAAATGCAGGAAGTATGCATGATCCTCACTTAAGATGCATAAATCATTGCAATATGAGCTGTGATCTGATGCAGTGTTTCCCACATCACCCCAGGCTCTGGTATGAGTGCCAGGCACCAGTTCCAGCTTTTTCTCTTCCAGAAGATTCCCCTAAAAGTCTTCTGTGGTTCTTACTGCCAACTGCTCTCAAACTAGGACAGCTCAGCAACCAGGCATTGTAGTGACATTGCAACTCAGAGCTTCAAGGTCTCCTTCCCATTTCTCCCCAAAGTCTCCTTGGCCTTTATGCAAATTTGAGCAACTTATTCATCACCAGAAACCTCCAAGTGTAATATTTTTAAGGCAGAAAGTCAGGCACCACCTGCCTTCAGAGCTGAAGTTCCATGTCTTATAAGCCTAAGAGGGAAGATGATACTTTAATACCTTTCCTTCACAAAAAAAGTGATGCCCATTTCATTCATATAATTGAAATGGGCCATTAAATTTTTTTCCAGAACAAAAAAAGGCAGCTTCCATAATATATTTTTCTAGATAGATGTACATATATTTTGCAAACTTTAAATAGCTTCATCTCATTCTCTTTGTTCTCTCTCTCTCACCACACCTTGTACCATTAAAATTCTGCTTCATTGTATTTCCCTCAAAATAAATAAAATATTTATTTAGAAACACACCTGATACAAACTAGTGTTATCCATTACCCAGGGCAAGGCTTTATGGTTCTGGGACTTACAAGATCACCTTGAACTCCTAAAATATTGCTTGATTTTATCAAATACACGGTGGAAATCTGTAGTTGTGAATATGCTGAAAATAGCCCTTTCAATGCTTCTGTGAACCTAATGGAACCTAAACTGAAAGCTACCACCTTGATTTAAACTTTGAAGGAATGTGAATAATTAAGGAGGCATATTCAGGATTTAACTTTATTTCAGAAGGATAAATATCTCACATATGAACTTGTCTTTTAATTCAATTAACTTAAATGATGTAAGAGTTCGTGTTTCACTGAAATACGATTTTTTTCCCCACTATTTTGTTTTTTCTGGAAAAAAATGCAAAATTTTGCAATATTCTGCTTTTTAGAAAATGAATCCAGCAGCAATATTATCTTTTATTTTTCTACCTTTAAAAAACCAAGTTGGAATTTGTTTTATGTATTATTTTTAAAACTTGGGGATAAGTAAACTTTTAAGTAGGATATCAAAGAGACAGCAAAAATCCGTAAGAATGTTTTAAAAATGAGAAGTGAGGGGGAGACTAACTCTACAAACTATTAAAACATGTTGTAACGTTAAATCAGGAGTAGTGTGAAGAGACGAGGACGACCAGGATCGACCAAAGCCTGCGTCCGGCAACTATGCCCTGCTGCCATCACCCCCACCATGCCCAAGAGAAAGGCTGAAGGGGATGCTAAAGGAGATAAAGCCAAGGTGAGGGACGAACCACAGGGAAGATCCGCGAGGTTGTCTGCTAAACATGCTCCTCCAAAGCCAGAGCCCAAGCCTAAGAAGGCCCCTGAAAAGAAGGTAGAGAAGGTACCCAACGGGAAAAAGGGAAAAGCTAATGCTGGCAAGGAGGGGAATAACCCTGCAGAAAATGGAGATACCAAACAGAGCAGGCACAGAAAGCTGAAGGGGCTGGAGATGCCAGGGGAAGTGTGTGCATTCTTGATAACTGGGTACTTCTGGTGACTGTACAGTTTGAAATACTATTTTCATCAAGTTTTATAAAAATGCAGAATTTTGTTTTTTAAAGCTATGTTGTTAGCACACAGAACACTTCATTGTTGTTTTGGGGGGAAGGGGCATATGTCACTAACAGAGTGTCTTCGAAGCTGGATTGATGTGGGGAAAACACTTTTGCCTTCTAGTTTTGAGAGCCTTCCTCTTGGCTTCCAGGAGGAGGAATTCCCTGACTCTGACACACGTGGCCACCTTGGCACAAAAACCTTGTGGTATGGAAAAACAAATTCGTTTTTATGTCCTCTTCTCCCTTTCCACCTTTCAGCTAGACTTAACTCCCTTAAACCCAGACATCTGCTGGGACCTGACCCCCAGTAGTTGGTTACTGGTGTGTCAGGCAATCTGAACTTTCCAGTGATGCCATGGAAATGGCACCCCTCAAAAGAGCAGTGGTTCTGTTTCTAGAATGTAGAGCTTCAGATAAATTCTGCCATTTTCATTTCACTTCCTGAAAGTCAGGGTCGGCTCATGAAAAGTTGTTAAACAACATGCTGAATGTGAAATGTCAACTCTCACTCTAAACTTCCCCTGTTCAGAGCATCAGATGAAGGCTTCTTTGGATTTTATAGTGGCTTTCTGATTTTTGGTAGTCCATTGAAGAAGGGAGTTTGAAAGTTGTTGTATACTGTTAGAGATTGCCTACCCATGGCCTGCCTGAAATACCATGATAGTTTATGGAAAGTATGTTTAATAAAGCTGGATGCAGTTTGGCTTGAAAAAAAAAGTTAAATCAGTGTGACGGTAACAAAAGCATATTATTAATTAAATACATATTGGCTATTATTTTCAATGATATTGTTATTATAAAGACTTCTTATATCATCCCCATCCCCTGAAGCAGCGGTTAGTCACCTAAGGTATCTGAGTCTCCCTTGTCAGAATTCTCAGTTTACCGGATTGCGTATTTGCTTTTACCCAGGAATAAATGCTTGAGTGGCCACCTCTGACTCAGCTCTGGTCACATGTCCACAGGAGACTCTCTTGCTAGCATCCCCTCAAACTCCTAAAATATTACTTGATTTTATCAAATACACAGCGGAAATATCTAGTTGTGAATATATTGAACATAGCCTTTTTGATGCTTCTGTGAACGTAGGGAACCTGAAGTGAAAGCTACCACCTTGATTTAAGCCTCTGGTGTAAAATTCTTTTGCAATTCTCCTGGGGAAATTTACTTTTGGAGGAACTGCTTTTGCTTCTGTATGAGTCCCTCAGCTCTGTCATGTCATCACTGATCTGTTTGCCTCTGCTTTCTGTGTTCCAGAAACTCTCGCTGTCCTGGCCTGCAGGGGGGGGTCCTCCTGGATTTCCACAGTTGCTATGTGTTTTATTTTTAAAATTTATACTGTCATTTCAATGGGATCTGGGAAGAAGGGGAGGGCTCCAAAATGTGGATATAGTCCACTTTGTGGAAGAATTCTTTTATGTTATGTAATCAAATCAATTATCTCCCAAAACGAGTTTTTTCTTTGACATTTACTTATATTTTTCCTTGGATAATATTTGGCATTTTATATCTAATTCTTTAATTCGCTTGATTTTTTTCCAAATATGTAACCTATTATCCTAGTAACATTTATAAAATTATTAATCATTTCCTCTCTTTTTCCCTTTAAGAAAACTCATACATGCATGTTTATATAAAAACATGTCTAAAATATAATGACTGAAAAAAAGAAGTTGCAGATACATTAGTTTATGTTTGAAAAAAGGGGAGAGAATTTTATAGGTCACTGTATATTATGCATTATATAGACTTGTGTATAAATAGAAACATTATGGGAGGCTGGAAATCAAAAACTATTAATTTCTTTTGGAGAGTAGAAATGGGAGAAAGTCAGAGGTGAGGGAACATAATTTCAGGAGCAGAGAGAGTGTGAACTAAGAGAAACAGCAGCCAACAGGTGGTTGGCAGAAAAAAAGGGGCTAGGACCTGCTGACTCTAGTGTTTGCTGAAAAATAAAATCAGCACACATGTTCACAAATTGAACAGTTAAAAACATAGCTAACATGTATTGAAATCTTACTATCTGCCAGGTCCTGTTCTCATAGCTTTATATGTACTGATTCATTTACTCCCCATAATAAATGCGGGTAAGTACTACTCATCACAATTGTAAAGACAGGGAAACTGGAGCACAAAGTGATTAGGTAACTTTTTCTGTATATGCTATGTATGGCCCAGCCAGAGCTTGACCCCAGTTGATGTGGTATTAGAGCCCTCCGTAATTGCTATGTTCTATTGCACAACCTTAACGGTCACCTCCTGAGACTGAAGCTTTTCTCACACCCTTCTTACAGTCACCAGTGCTCCTAAAAGCAGAACCTTTATTCCAACCATAGAAATGAAAAGCTTCACTTTGAAGAAATGAAATATACTCTAAAGATGAATACTATGTTATTTAAACATTCATCTAAAAGTACAGTCTGGAAATGAAGAGTCAAAAAATATTTGAGAGAAACCTAGAGCAAAGAAAACAAATTCCAACAAAGAGATTTAACTCCCAAGAAAACAGAGTTAATATATAAAATAGAATAAAATAGCCTAACAAGTCTAATTCCTATTTTCAGAGATACAAGGGGATGTGTTCACACATACTACACAGAATGGAGTTCTTGATTAAAATATGATTACTGAAATTAAAAACGGATTATCTAACAGAATGAACATAAAATGTCAAGTTAGTGAATTGAAAGACTAAGGAATTCTCTCAAGATATGATGTGAAGACAAGAGCATGAAAGTATGGAAAAAATATTGAAACAGAATCAGAAGTTATGTATAGGCAGAATAAAGATTCCTCAACAATGTACCACATCCCGCATCCTAATCCCTGGAACCTGTTTATGTTACCTTAGATAACAAAAGTGACTTTGCACCTGTGAGTAAATTAGGGCGCCTGATATGGGGAGATTACCTTGGATTACTTACATAGGCCCAATGTAAGGGCTTACATAAGTAGGGTCCCTTATGTAGGGTCCTTATAAATGAAAGAGCAAGAAGGATCAGAGGCTTAAAACAACACAGATTTATTATCTTAAAGTTCTATAGTTCAGAAATCTGAAATGGGTTTCATTGGGATAAAATCAAGGAGTTGGCGGGGCCGCATTCCTTTCTGGAGGATTCTCTAGGGGAGAATCCCATTTCCTTGCCCCTTGCAGCCTCTAGAGGCTGCCCCCATTCCTTGGCCCTTGGCCTCCATCTTCAAAGCTAGCAACACGGGGTAGAGTTCTCACATCACATTGTTGACTTTCTCTTTTGACTCCTTCTTCCACATTTATGAACTCTTGGGTCCATCCCAAGAGTCCAAACCAATCTGCCTATTTTAAGGTCAGCTGGTTAGCAACTTTAGTTTCATCTATTATCTTAAATTCCCCTTTGCCACATAACGTAACATATTCATAGGTTCTGGGAATTAGCACATGGACATCATTAGGGGACCAATATTATGCCTACTAATCCCACCCCTACTCCTAACTTTAAATGCCTCCCAACTTTACAGTGTAGATCATTTCAGGCATGCCCAAACTTCTACCTTTAAACTTTCCAATTCCAATGTACTCTTGGAAGGTGGCGTTTGGTGGGTGGCATAGGGTTGTAGTTTAGTGTACACAGACAAAAATATACTGAGTGTCCTGTCCAGTGCACTCTTCAGGGTTTTTCAGCCTTTTGTGGGCTTTGAGCTACTTTGCAATTCTGTAAATTGTAGAAAACTAGAAAACTGATAATAATGCAAATGACTTTGTTTATAGAAATGCAAATATTGTCGAGGGGAATACAATTTATTATTGCCCTATAGATATTGACCTAATTTGCCAGTTTGTATTCATTTTTTCAAGTCTTAGCATGTCTATATATTTGTTTTCTCTTTGAATACTCCTTTGAAATGATTTGTAACATTTTATTGATTCCCTCATTAATGAGTTAAATAAAATTTTGCCACCCATTCATAATTACACCCCTTTTAAAATTTTTCCTTTAACAGTAAAAATTTTATTATAAATGTATAGTCACTGGAAAAATTTCTTCAACTCAGATGTCCATAGAAATGTAGTAAATTATTTGTTAAAATTTCTCTGATCTCCTTTACAAGAGATCCCACCTACTCACTAGGGATGGAGTGGTGAGCAATCTAATTTACCCAATCCAGATTAAAATTTAGTCTTATTCAGTAATATAAACTCAGGTTTAACCCAGTCTTTTCCACTCAATCTCTCAGCTTCCCTCCTACTTCTTTTCAGTTCTCTTATGTTTATAGAGAACCAGGTAGGATTATAATGACCTAATTACTTCCTCGCCAGATTCTCAGTGGCTCTGCAGACCACTCTGAGTCTTTATTCCATCTTGCACATGGCCTCCAGCCTAGAGGTCCATGCTAAAACCTCATTTCTCCCCAGCAGTCTCCATGAGGGGCCCAGTGCTTCTCAACTCAGTGTGGACACCATGCAGACACCCAGAGAGGGTTGGGAGAGCCAGCTAGACCCTCTTTTACCATATCACACAGTTTGTCTGAGAGGAGGAATGTGGGATTTAAAATGCGTAAAATATGCTTAAGTATATTTTTTTAAATTTTATGACAACTAGAGATGTTTTAAAGTTGCAACTGAAAAAAGAAAAAAAAGTCTGGAGCTTTACATCTGAAAGTGTAAATAATGGTTCTTCTAGACAGTGGAATTATGATGGCTTTTAAAGTTCCTTTTCCTTTTCTTTATTTTCTGATTTTTTAGTAAAGGATATATAAAACTTTTTGTTTAGGATTGCCCCGGCTATTGCAGCTTTTTTTTTTTTTTTTTTTTTGGTTCCATATGAATTTTACAGCAGTTTTCTTCTAATTTCTGTAAAAAAAAATGATGCTAGTAATTTGATTGGAAGAGTGTTGAATCTACAGATAGCTTTGGGCATTCTGGCCATTTTTAATGGCATTGATTCTTCCAATCCACGAGCAGGAAATGTTTTTCTATGTGTGTCATCTATTATTTTTTCAGCAGTGTTTTGTAATTCTCTTTGTAGAGATCTTTCACCTCCTTGGTCAGATGTATTCCTAGGTATTTTATATATTTCTTGGTTATTATAAAGAGGACTGAGTTCTTGATTTGACTCTCAGCTTGAACGTTAGATTGGAAAAAGAAAATGTGGTAATATATACCATGGGATACTATGCAGCCGTTAAAAAGAATGAAAGGATGTCTTTTGTAGGAACATGGCTGCAGCTGGAGGCTATTATCCTAAGTGAATTAGCACAGGAACAGAAAACTAGATACCACATGTTCTCACTTATACTTGGGAGCTAAACACTGGTGACTCATGGACATACAGATGGCAATAACAGACACTGGGGACTGATAGAGGTAGGAGGTTGGGAGGGAAGGGGTTGAAAAACTACCTATTGAATACCATGTTCATTACCTGGCTGATGGGATCATTTGTACCCCAAACCTCAGCATCATGCAATGTATTCTTGTAACAAACCTGCACATGTACCCTCTGAATCTAAAAGTTAAATTTATTTACAAAAAAAAATCTATAAAGTAACAAATCATTTATAAAAAAGAATATATAAAAGTAACAAAAGTCATTTGAAAGCTAGTTACAAAATCGTATGAATAATGTGCCCTCAACATGTTAAAAATGTGTATAGAAAAAAGACATAAATAAATTACACTGAGACGTTAACGGTGATTGTTTAAGATCGTTTAAGATTGTGGGCAATGTTTTTGTGTGTATGTATCTACTAAAATGTAGCGATACAACAAAACACTTTCTGATATTGGTTGGACTCAGTTGTTTTGAGCCTGGTGCTAATGAGTCTAGACTTCGGTTGGGTAATAGTCCAGTCCCTTCAGAAATATTGTGTTCCACAGATATTGACTAAATTTCAATGTATTTAATATGGTCAGGCTTTGTGTCCCCACCTGAATCTCATGTTGAATTACAATTCCCATAATCCTCATAATCCCCACCTGTCAAGGGAGAGACCAGGTGGAGGTAACTGAATCTTGGGGATGATTTTCCCCATGCTGTTCTTGTGATCGGGAGTGAGTTCTCACGAGATGTGGTGGTTTTATAAGGGAGTCTTCCTACTTCGCTCGGCACGTCTCCTTCTTGTGAAAGAGGTGCTTTGCTTTCTCCTTCACCTTCCGCCATGATTTTAAGTTTCCTGAAGCCTCCCCAGCCATGCTGAACTGTGAGTCAATTAAGCTTGTTTCCTTTGTAAATTATCCAGTCTTGGGCAGTTCTTTACAGCAGTATGAAAATGGACTAATACAGTATTTATCAAGGTTCTACAAAGGAACAGAACCAACAGCAGTGTGTGTGTGTGTGTGTGTGTGTGTGTGTGTGTGTGTGTGTGTGTGTTTATGTATAGAGAGCATTCAAGTCTTCTTATTTAAGCAAGAATGATCATAGTGGTTCATATTAAATATGGTGTGTGTATATATATGTAGTCTCCGATGCATATACTTAAGTTGAGGAATGGTCGTTCTAGCCATAGCTTAGTAATAATGTTTTAGTTTTGTTGCTACTGCTGTGGTTTCAAATGAGGAATGGGTGTAATAGGGATTTTTCTTCCAAAATGCATTAACAGATTTTTTTTAATTGCAAACCCTCCTTCAATTACTGATTTATGTCTTACTTAGCCATGATCTATCCTCCTTTTAACATGTGTCAGAATTTTGTTATTTAGGTTTTTTGTATCTATGTTCATAACTGAGGCTGGCTTGTGGTTTTCCTTTTTTCTACTTCCCTTGTCCAATTAAGGCATGAAGATCATGCTAGCCTTACAGAATAAGGTGAGAAACTTGTCATTATATAATATATATCATATATAATATATAATTATAT
>NW_012101831.1:110954-140894 GCF_000951045.1 Mandrillus leucophaeus | reverse complement strand
TATATATATATATATATATGTAGAGAGAGAGAGAGAAATTTATTTTTAAAAATTGGCTCACACAATTGTAGGGCTGGAAAGTCCAAATTTTTCAAGGCAGGCCAGCAGGCCAGAGACCCAGGGGGAAGAGTTGACATTGCAGTGTCAAGTCCAAAGTCAGTCTGGAGGCAGAATTCCTTTTTTCTCAGGGGACTTCCGTCTTTGCCCTTAAGGCATTCAACCAATTGGATGAGGCCTACCCACTTTATGGAGGGTAATCTGCTTTACTCAGCGTCTACTGATTTAAATGTTAATCACATCTTTAAAAAGGCATCCACAGTAAAATCTAGACTGGTGTTCCACTGAACAACTGGACACCATATTCTGGCCAAATTAGTACATAAAATTAACCATCACATTCCCTATCTTTATAATTCTTTCTTACCTCATTGTAATCTCTCAAAAGATATTCTGCTTCCTTGTTAATGCTAACCCCTCCACATGAGCTCTTGATCTCCCGTTTCTGTCTCCTCCAAAAATTTTTCACAATGATTTATTTTTTCCTGTTGTGTTATGAATCACTTCATTCTCACTCATCTCTCCCTCTAGGTAAACATGTTCAAGTCTGCCCTCATTTTAAATAACATTTCCTCATTGTATTACACTCTCTAGCTATTACACTTTGGTCTGCTTAACTTCATTAGCAAATATTTTTTTAAAAATTTATTTATTATTTTGTCTTTTTCTATGATCTGAAGTAATTCATAATCATAGGGATTGTCTGAACCTTACAGGTTTCCTAGAATTCTTCACATGGGACATGAGACTTTGAAAACTAGATCTTTGACTGCCTATTTAATTTCTTCTCTTACAGCTGATTTATTTAGTCTTCTGTTTTGTTTTGCTTGTATATAAGAGTAAATTTATGTTTTATAAATATATCTGAAATTCTGTTAACTCTAGGGTAAGATACAAACTAATCAAGCTCATTTACACATTGATGGTTACAGCTGTAATGAAGCTCTTATTTAACAATTTTGACGCCAAAATATAATAAAAACATATGGAATCTGCTATTGTTCTAGCTTGTCATAGATGTTAACCAAAATCTGGCTTATGTTGAGACAGGAAAACATTTTTGTCAATTAAAAAAAAAAAAAAAAAACTTGTTCGCTTCCATTTTAATCTTTTAAATGGTTGTTTCTTTCTGTAGTGTTTCTGTTTTTACTGCATCCTTTATTTCCAAGTAGTTTTTATTTCTTTTTATTTTCATTTCCTCTATTTCGTGCTGAGAGCTTATTTCTTGTCTTTTACCCACATCAATACATAAGCTTTTGCTATTTTGTTTCTTGCATTCTTTTTTTCCTACCTTAAAGTTATCTGTTTATACTTGTGTTTTCTTTTTCATTTCTCAAAGTTGATTTAGTTAACTCTTCTCTATTCAACTTTGGCAATATGTATTTTTCTAAAAAATTAGACATGTAAAATTTATTGACTGATTTCTAAAAATCATCAATTTTATCTTTTTTATTAAGTTATTGGCACAATGACAAACAGCAGTATTATATTTTTAACAGTTCCTTTTCCTCTATAATTTTTCAGTCTTAATGTGGTTGATTTATATCTTCTCTTTTTTAAATTTTTCAGCCTTGTCTACTTTTATAGTTTTTTTGCCATGTCTTTTCAAAACACTAGTTTGGGTTTTATTGATGAAATTAACTAGAATAAGTTTTTATGCTTTACTAATCACAATTTATATTTTTTATTAGTTCCTTTGGTCCTTTAATTTTTTTGTTTTCTGTTCTTTTCTAATTTGGGGCTTAATTATTGTTTAAAAATTCATAGCTGTCTAATAAATATCTAGGAGAACAGCTTCTCCTTTGGGAACTATTTCAAATTCACCCTATTAGGAGTGATACGTGCTACTCTCATCCTTATTTATTTTCCAGTAGTTGATATTTTATTTCCTCTTAAGCTCAACAGCTTTTTAGAGTGAGATTTTTAAATGTCCAAGAAATTTTTTAAAATATATTCTTTCATTATTAAGTTTATTTTTACTGCATCGTTTTTAGAGATCACATTTCACTGGTACAGTTTTCTCCATTTCACTATTTTCCAAGTATCTTTGGTATATTGTTCTGGATAAATTTCTTATAAACAATATCACAGGATTTTTTTTTTTCTAAATTAAGCATAAAAGAATTTGACTCATACACATTATTATTATGTTTGAGCTTATTTGTACAATCTATTTTATATTTTCTACATAGTATTCTTTTCATTGTCCTAATTTGTTTTCTTCTCTTTTGTTATGCAGATAGCATTTTTTCATTTCATTTACATTTCTCTGGTGCAAGTATCATTGGTAAACATTTTCTGTAAAGGGCCTGATAGTAAATACTTTTGTGGATCATACAGTCTCTGTCACAACTACTCAACTCGGTTAGAACATGAAAGCAGCCATAGAAAATACATAAATGAATAAACATGGCTGTGCTCCAGTAAAACTTCAATTAAAAAAAATTAGGCATTTGGCCTAAGGACTTGTTTCAGTCGGTCCTAGCTGCCATGACAGAATATCATAGACTAGGTGCTTAAACAACAAACATATGTCTGTTCCAGTTCTGGAGGCTGGAAGTCCGAAATCAGGGTGCCAGCACAGTCAGGTTCTTGGTGAAGGTCCTCTTCTTGATTATGCTCTTGCACAGCATAATTGGCACAATAATATACAGAGCAGTATCACGTCTTTAACATTCCTTTAGCTGTATAACGTTGGCTCTTTTTTGTTCCTAATGTGGTTGACTTGTGTCCTCTCTCTTTTTAAATTTTTCAGCCTTCTTACTTTTGAAGTTTTTTTTTTCACGATCTTTTCGGAACACTAGTTTGTGGCAGTGGGGGTCAGCGGGGCGGGGATTATTGACAAAGTTAACGAGAGTCATTTTCTTGGTGCATGCACAGAGAGAGATCTTACATCTCCTCCTCTTTTTATAAGGGCATTAACCCCATCATGATGCTCCACCCTCATGATCTCATCTAACCCTAATCACCTCTCAAAAGCACCTCCATCACACTGGGGGTTAGGGTTTCAACATATGAATTTGGAGGGGACGCAAACATTTAACCCATAACACGGCTATGGTTTCCTAGCCCTGCTCTAGTGTTTTGTGTTGTAAGCACAGTTTTAAAGCCATCTAGCGGAGGGCCTCCCTTCAATTTTCTTTATTGCATTTTTCTGGAAATTCTATTAGGTCATATCTCTGAATCCATTTCTCACATTTACATCTCTTTATTACTGTTACTCCTGAAGCTTTTTCTTTTTGTTAATGGTAGTAGTACATGGACACAATAACAAATCAAATAGTAAAGGGAAAGCAACACCCTCCCATCTTATCACTCAGTCCCTACCTACAGGCCCTAACTCCTCTTTGCGCCTTTTTAAAAAATTTTTTCTGGTCATAATGCCAAGTAATATGTTTATACCTCTATTCCTTATCTCCCTGATATGAAAGATAGTGATTTAATTCAATTATGTTACCTTCCTTTATATGACTATGTTCTTTCCTCTCTTCCCCAAATTTAATATCTGTAACATAGCTTTAGCTCTACTAATAGTTATCTTAATCCAATCAACTTTGGCAGGTTTTTTAAAAATAGATTTTACTTTTTGGCGCAGTTTTAGGTTCTCAGCAAAAGCAAAACTGAGCATAAGGTACAGAGATTTCTTATATCTCCACTTCAACAGAGTATTTATTCCACAGTTTGTGAGAAGGAATATTAATAATCAATTATAATAGTGATCCTAAAACCAAAGATGAAGGGATTATTGTCTTATATTACACTAATTGTTTAAAATTGTGCCTTATTTTCTTTTTAATATTCAGATCTCTTTTTGCTTCTGTTTTAGTCTGTTTGGGCTGCTATAATAAAATATGAAGTAGGTGGCTTATAAACAACAGAAAATGATTTCTCACAGTTCTGGAGGCTAGGAAGCCCAAGATAAAGGTATCAGTGAATTCAGTATCTGGCGAGGCCTCTTGGTTCACAGACAGCTATAGTCTTGCTGTGTCCATAGCAGAAGGAAAAGGTTGCTCTCTGAGCCTCTTTTATAAGGGCACTAATCCCAATCATGAGGGCACATCGTATCTCCTTACACATGATGCTCTTTTTTTTTAAGTACTTTTTTCATCATACCACCTTTTCTCGAGTTCCCTGTCATTGTCCTGAAGATGTCTCTCCTGGGAATCTATCTACTCATCCTCTGTTCCTCTCTGCACTGGTTGTTCTTCAGGCCTGTTCTGCAGTTGTTTTCCAAATATCTCTCTTCCCTGCCCTCCTGGGCCAAGGCTTCTGTTTGTGAATTGCATGTTGTCTTCCTCTTGGTTGGTTTGCCCCTAATTTTATTGGACTTCATCCTCAAGGGCAATTACATTTTTAACTTCTAAAAGTCTTTTATGCTCTCTAATTGTTCTTTTTCCTAACAACCTTTTATTGACTTTTCTTTGCAATATCCCTAAGAGAATATTTTTTAAGTTCTCAGTCCTTCCATTTTCTCTACTGCTTCTGTAATTTGTTTACTTGTTCCTGTTGGTCCTCCTTTTCATTTAGTTGCTTTTCTTCAAATATTTGATGATCTTTTGTTGTTCATTCTTATCTATGAATGAGAAGCTTAATTAATTACTTAGTAATCAATTGTTATGGGCTTTCTCTCCCGTAAATGGCAGAGTAGACTGCAGGGCTTATGTAACTGGGTGCAGCTTCACTTTAGGGCACCTGGGCATGGAGCAGGCAGGCTAGCTGGAGTTCTCAGTTGCTAAAACAAGAAGGGATTTTCTGGCTCACGCCTGTAATCCCAGCACTTTGGGAGGTGAAGGTGGGAGGATCACTGAGATCAGGAGTTCAAGACTAGCCTGGCCAACATGGCGAAACCCCGTCTCTACTAGAAATACAAAAATTAGCTGGGTGTGGTGGTGTGCACCTGTAATTCCAGCTACTCAGGAGGCTGAGGTAGGAGAATCGCTTGAACCTGGGGGGCGGAGATTGTAGTAAGCCAAGGTCGCGCCACTGCACTCCAGTCTGGGAGATAGAACGAGACTCCATCTCAAAAAAAAAGAAGGAATTTTCTGTGACAGTGGCTATCTTTAGTCTCCCTCTCTCTTGGACAGGGCTTTTTTATTCCTTTAGTTTGACTGCATTTCTCTCTCAGACAGCTGTACTCTCCTTAGAATTCCAGCCTAGCTGGTGTGTAAGTTTTCTCTGGCCTGTATCTTGAGGATTTTAGCTTTAGGTTACTGATGCCTTTGCAATTCAGTTGTTAGGGCTCCTGTCCTAATTAAATTATTAATTATCTTTTTATTGCCCAGTACGCTGCGCAGTTCCTGGTATTTGTTCACCCTATTTTTAGAATTTCAGTGGATTTTGTTTTATAGTCTCAGTGGTTTCCTCATGTACATAATATATTTTGGGTTTCCTCAACTCTTGTCAATCCAAACCCGATGATTTTTTTTTTCCTTTGGGTGTACCTCACAATTTCTGGTTTGCTGACAGTGCCTTCTTGCTTGCTAGTGCCAACATGGCTCTACATGACACACAGTCTGTAAATGTAAGGGATCTGGGTCGGTATTTACATAGACATCAAATTCAGTCCCCTGGTTTATTCTTATTGAGGTCGTTTAAGCTAGTCATTTGCTGGGATAGTTTTAATTTCTTGCTTCAAGCCACCTTGTTATTAGCCTGCTCTAAAAATGTTACATTGACCTTTTTTTTTTTATGGGAGCAAGTGGTTCATACTTATTGGGCAATCGCACTTTCCAGAAATTGTAGGTGTCTGAACATATTTGCACATGGCTATTGCTGTATGTATAGTTGTATTTTGTGTGTGTAAGGAATAAGCCACCAGTCCATGAATTTGCTCTAAATTCTAAGAGCAAAGATGTCTTTACAATGAAACTGGGTGCTTTAGCTTTCCTTTGTAGCACTTTGTGTCATCATAGACTCCTGATTTATTTCTTCAACATGATAGCCTTCAACCAAATAAACATGTGACACCTACTGACTACATTTATTTTTCCACTTTGGAAAGACCCATCATGATAGAAGGGGATGTTAATAGACTTGCCCCGTGGAGCTTAATAAGTTAGTTCTTGAAAGAGGAACTGAATGGAATGGTAATAACACAGATTCTCAGTAGCTCAATGGCCCTCCCCAGCAGAGAAAAGGCTGACCTCATTTCTGGATCACTCTCTGACATAAATTTCTCAGTCATAGGATATTTCAGAGACTTTTACATGAAATGCAGGAAAACCACATTCCACCCACATTTGGTCTTGACAGAGACTCATGTTGTGACATATATGCTTTTCTATTATGTATACTAGAAAAGAAAAATCTCAGAATGGAAATTTGGGAACTTGCTGGGCTTACCAAAACTGAAAATATAACTGTGGCTGCGTTCTTGTAGAAGTGAGTGATAAAGAAATTGTCTTTTATAAGTTTCAGAAAAGAGATGGTATTTTTATGTGGGTGACCTTTGAGAACCAGCAAATCACTAACAAAGAAGATACCCAAATTTCCCATTTTAAGAATATAGCAGAAGTATAATTTCAAGATTAAAATGCAAGTCCACACATATGTAGCTAAGAACACAAGCCCTCTAAGATGAGCCAAGAAAAAAAATTACTGATGTTTGACTCAGTTAGCTATTCTTTCTGACAGGAGATTAAAGCCGCCTGTGAGATTTCTTTGACTCGTGACTCATTTAATTCGTTTAGACATTGCCAGCAGAGCAAGCTACAACAAAGCAGATCCATCTTAACAAGCTCACTCCTGGCTGTTCTAATAAAGAAAAATAATTGAATTGCTGATTTTGATTTTTGAAAATGCACTCAGCATTTGAGTATTTGGCTTCACACTCCAAATAAACATAGAAATATTTATTACATCATCTTCTTCCCCAGAGTGAATGGGAAAAAAAGCACACGCACAGAATTAGCTCCAGGTAACCTTTAAACTAGTGTAGCACTGAAGTATGTTTGCCATGTTTAGTTTATTATAACTGAATTTTTAACTTAAAATCTTACTGTCTTATTTGGAAGAAGCACCAGTTCAAAGCACATGTGGATAAATGAATAATGCTGATGTTAAGCACATTTATTATGAATGTTATTTCTCAAGATGCATCTGCTGCAGCGGAGAAGAATCAGTCCTGGTCAAAGTGAGCAGTAGGTAGAGCTGAAGCAGCAAGCTGGTGGTCAGATATATTTATTCAACCTGAACACTGTTTTTTAAATATGCATAAACATTTGAAAATCAGGAGACTCCATGTAAAAATTCAGACATGCGGTTCCCTTGCAAATTTACAGGAATTAGCAACAGGAAAGCTCATTTCCAATCCTCAGGTGCTAAGTAGCAGTAGATTCCTCCAGTGCTTGCAGTGTGGACACACGCACTTCACCAAGTGGCCTTATTCGTATTTCCTGCCTGATCCGTAACACAGGTTTGGGAACACTGATAAAGACAGTAAAGCATAAAACTTAGAATTAAAAGACCTCTATACTCATTCCACTGTTAGCACCAAGGCAATGCTCATTTGGATGTAGCTAGCATCTAGACAGCTAGATCTTATCCAAATATACTGATGATGGGCTGTGTATCATCTTTAAGAGGCAGCTTTACCACAGCTATGTCCAATGTACAGCAAACTTGTTCAATTAATAACTTAATGCTTTACAACAAAGTGGATGGTCTCTGTATCTTGACTAGGATGGGAGGGGAGAGGGTTATTATTAAAGTTGTATCTAGAACCTGGGACTTTAGATATTATCTAATTTAAACTTCACAATAAGGTCAGGAGGCTGGTGTTTTATAGATAGAAAAGCAAAGTTAAGGAAAATAAGCTTACTTGATGTTAAACAATTACTAAGTGGTAGGGCAGCTATTCAAAACCAAGTCTGTGTGACTAAAAAAAAAAAAAACTACATTTTATCAATTTTACAACATCTCTTTGGAGACATATCCCCTCTCAATAAAATGAGAAGAATGTTAATCCTTTGACTCTCAGAGGTATGCACTATATTAATGATATCATTTTTATGTTTGTGATTCTCTGGGGGGATATTAGCTCATATTACCAATATTTCAAGCTTTAAAATATAGAAAACTTTAAACAGAACCCTTTTATACAACCTCCCAGTGATCAGTTATCCTCCCTTGTATAAGTTTGGCAGCAGCTATAATAGAGAGTCAAATTAACAGTGGCTCAAACACATTAGAAATTTATTTCTTGGAGTTTCATACTTTCTGTGATACCCATGTGCTTGCACATTAATAAATTTGTATGCCTTTGTCCTGTAAAAAAAACGTATTTCTCTTCACATAATAGTCTGAGATTAAGCATTTCACAGCCAGTATTATGAGTTTCAAGTGGTCAGGACTTAAGTTCTTTTTAATCTTGTTCCACTGCCCTAGAGTGATGCTCTCATCCCATGGTACAAGATGGCTTGCTACCACATTGCACACATTATTTTCACTCATATCTCATTAACAAGAATGTAATGAAATAACTACACCTACATATGAAAGAGTCTGGGGAATGTAGTCATTGTCTAAGGCACCCTGTGCCTCGCTAAAATTTTATTATCATGGAAGGAGGAGAAAACCAGTACTGTGAGACAATGATCCATCTCAGGCACACCCGTTAAAACCTACGCATAAAGTACAACCAAACCCACACTTCTCTCTTCTGATGGAGACACCTGTCTCTACTACTAACCACTTGACTTTTTCTTCTTTCTATTTTTGTGTCACTGTCAAAGTCCTGAGCCTTTTAAAAAGTCCTCCTGTTTTGTGTGATTAAAATTAGGAGATGACAAAAGTATGATTTCATGAATCACATGATTTATTGCCACACCAAGATAATTTTTTTCTTAGGTTGGCAATGCTTAAAGAGGGAGGGAATGACAAGAACAAATCTCAGAGGAAATACGCTTGATAAACATGGTACATTTACCACATAGTGAGTGAGTTACAAAATTGTTAAAGTTTAGTGGATCAATTATGATGGAAGCAGACCTCTGTGGAAAGTAAAGTCTAATGAAAGTTTGAGGTGTACCTTTTTGCAAGTGGTTCTTGAGAGAGGTTGGCTTCACCAACAAGGTGGAGGAAGACCACCAAGGTTGTGAAGACATGTAAGTTCCCTCCATGCTAGAGGACAGTGCTGGTGTTGGATGGTGAGGTTTCAGAGATTAGCTCAAAGGCTAACAGGTGTGGCCCTGTCATAGACTGAGCTCTCAGTCTTCAGACAAGTGGCTAACAAGAGTGTAGCCCTGTGGTAGACTGAACTCTTCAAGTGTCTGTCAAACTCTTGGGCTTATATGTATTTTGAAGTCCAACTGTTGAGGTCAATAGCTCGTATATGGGGTCTCATACATCTCATTCTTGAGGAAAGGGAGAATTCACTCCAAGTTCTTGTCATAGCAAAATATATGTCACTCAATTTGCAAACTATGATCATTTCACAGCTACCTAATACCTCCCTAGCTTAGGTCTCATGTCCATACTTGATCACATCAGATTTCTTCCTGTTCCATTTGTCAGTGTTTCTGTCTCCCAACTCTGTATATTTTGTGGTGGTATTCTCAATTGGAAATTACTAGCCCCCTATATGTCAATAAGTGTCAGTCTTCCTCCAGGTTAACTTTAAAATATGAATTTGTAATACATCTTTGTGGAGGTAGGATGATTTTCCTAGGCGGGGATTTCTTTTCATATTCAATGGTGTACTATTTTGACTGGAAAGGGCAAAACAGTATATATTTACATTTCTTTGGTAGTATCAGGTATATAGATATGCACTTAACAAGTAGCAATCAGCTATAGTTGTGATTCTCATGTTTTGTAGAGCCATTGGGTATCTATTAGACAAACAACTATAATAGTTATTATCAACAATTAATCCATAAATTGATCTGTAGATTTAATGCAATCCTAATTAACACCTTATCAAGCTTTTTATTGACGTTGACAAGCTGATTATGAAATTCAAATGAAAATGCCAAGGACCCATAATAATCAAGACAAACTAAAAAATATTGCAGGACAACTAATACCTAATTTCAAGTCTTATTAAGATACAGTAATCCAGACAACATAGTATTAGCATTAAATAGATCACTGAAACATAACAGGGAATCCAGAAATAGACTCATACATTTATAGACAACTGTTTTTCTGCAAAGGTGTAAAGGAATTGAGTGGAGAAATGATAGTCTTTTCAGTAAATGGTAATGAAAGAATTGAAATACATATGCAAAAAATGAACACTGATTTACACGTCACATCATATACAAAAAGTAACGCGAAATATAGACTTAAATGATCAAAAGCATGATCCATAAAGGCACAAATTGATAAACTGGGTTGCATGAAAATTTAAAACTTCTGCTCTTCAAAAAACACTGTTAAGAGAATAAAGAAGGCACAGACTGAGAGAAAAATATTTGCAAATTATGTATCTAGTTAAAGCACTTACATCCAGAATGTATAAAGAAATCTTGAAACTCAATAATGAGAAAATAACCCAATTCAAAAGGCTGGTGTGTTAGGGGTGGGGAAGATGCTGGAAGAAAGGCAAGCAAAAGATTTGAACATATTCTTCACCAAAGAAAGTGGTATATAGGCTCATGAAAAAATACCAAACACCGTTAGTCATTAGGGAAACGCAAATTAAAACCACAATATGATATCATTATGAACCTGTCAGAATGGTTAGTATTTAAAAGTCTGACAATACCAAGTATTAGTGAGGATGTGGAACAACTGCTGGTAGGAATATAAAATAGCATACTTTGGAAATTGCTATGTAGTTTCATTAAAAGTTAAGCATATGCTTGCCATATGATTCAGTCATTCTATACCTGGATATTTTTTCCAAAAGAAATGAAATCATATCTCACTTGTACATTAAGGTTCATAGCAGCTTTATTTGTAAGAGCCCCAAACTGCAATAACTCAAATGTTCATCAAGAGGTGAGTGAATAAACAAATTGTGTATAACCATACAATGGAAAACTATCTGCAACAAAATGAGGTGAGCTATTTATTGATATATGCAACAACTGATGAATTTCAAAATAAATATGCTGAGTGAAAGAAGTCACTCAGCATACTATATAAGTATATATAAGTATATTTATATAAAACTCTACAAAATGCAAACTAATGCAGAGTGACAAAAATTAGATCAGTTCTTGCCTGGGGTGGAATTAAAGAGAGGGGCTCATCACAAAGGGACAGCAGGAAGAAATATTTTGGAGTGGTGGAACTCTTTTGTATCTTGATTGTTGTGCGGGTGGTTACATATTCTGCTTGTCAAAGTTCACAAAACTATATTGCCTCTAAGATAATATAGCTTAGGATTACCTTTCGATAAATCAATTAATAGGCTCTTGGTATATACCAGAAATAAAATTGATTTTTAATAAAGAAAATGAAATCTAAAATATCCATTAATTTTCCTCATTGTTTTCCTCCATGCTGGGCTATAAGATAACACCAAGTGTACCTGTAGTTAAAAAAAGTATTCATTGTTTACTTAAAATTCAAAGTTAACTGAATGCCCTAGTTGTTGTTGTTATTTTTGCTCAATCTGGCAACCGCAATATATCTACATGTACATTCTTTCTATCTATCTGTCATTCTGACTGTCTGGTGTATGTACCATGTCTGTTTGTAAGCAATTTAACTTTGTGAAGAATCTTCCAAGAAAAACTGTGTGCAAACTATTTTCCCAGGTCATAAAACACAATGATCAGTGATTTAAAGTTATTTAATATAAATCAATCAAGTGCTGGGGGCCAACTACCAAAAATTATTATTTTCACTTAAAGTAATTAAAGCATTACCATTGGCAATAATAGGCTGTCAGACCAGTTTTCTCTGAGGCCACTGATAGTTCAAGAAAATAAAACATCATTAGCATATATTGCAAAGCAGTTTATACAAAAGTGGGACAAAATCACTAAGCCACAGGGTAACAAAGGAAGAGACTAAAACAAAAACATTTCCCTGTTTTATTCTGCTAAAATTAATGTCTTGTAAACTAAGATAAGATCCTAGGAAATGACTGCTGCTACCCACCTTTCTACTAGCAACTGCAGGATACATGTCTATCTTGAGCAAATCGGCAGTTTAAACCAATGCAGAGCTAGGTGTTAACATGGCCTTGGGTTCTAGGGGTACCCAGGGGAGAAACTGAGGTGAGGGCTTCCCCTGGGGCTGGGCAAGAGCCTGAGACCTATGTCAGATTACCCAGGAAGAGGATCAGAAAACAAGATTTGGAAAAATCTTGGCCCTCAGGGATCCACTTACCATGCAAAGAAGGTGGTATAAGACCCATATTAAAGTCACTGGCTCCCTACCCCCTAAAAAAGCCAAGAAATTGCTGAGTAGTTATGCTAAGTCCTCTGATTCCTGAGGCTAGAGGAAAAGTTTGGGAACCTGGAGGCTTCTTCTGGTAGCTTATCCAGAGACTAGCAACTTGCCTGCCATTGCATTGCCAGCCTGTGTGGTGGAGTGCCACCATCCATCACTCACCGCACTGCCAGGAGCTTAGGTGTTTCATTAGCTAGCCCAGAACATGTTAATGCTGTAAAAACCCTGCTAAGGGCTGGGCACAGTGGCTCACACCTGTAATCCCAGCACTCTGGGAGGTCAAGGTGGGTGGATTGCTTGAGGCCAGGAGTTCGAGACCAGCCTAGACGTAACGAAACCCCGTCTGTACTAAAAATACAACAAGTAGCCAGGCGTGATAGTGCACACCTGTAATCCCAGCTACTCGGGAGGCTGAGGCAGGAGAATCACTTGGACCCAGGAGGTGGAGGTTGCAGTGAGCTGAGATTGTGCCACTGCACTCCAGCCTGGGTGACAGAGCAAGACTCTGTCTCAAACAACAACAACAAACAACAATACCTCCAAAAACTCTGCTAAGGGCCCACAACCCAGAGAGACAAAGATCACTCTGGACAAATACAACATTCCTGGTGAAAGAGAACTGCTATAAGAGAAAGATAAGGGAAAGTGTTCAAGAAGATGCAGGTGATATACACATGCACACATACACATTTTCTGGTGCTAAAACAAGCCATAAGTTCCCTATGAAACAACTTAGCACATGAATTGAAGGAGAGGATGGTCATCACAGAGGTTAAAAAAAAAATGGCAAAGAAGACATGCATACAGCCAACAGATACATGAAAAAATGCTCGTCATCACTGGCCATCAGAGAAATGCAAATCAAAACCACAATGAGATACCATCTCACACCAGTTAGAATGGCAATCATTAAAAAGTCAGGAAACAACAGGTGCTGGAGAGGATGTGGAGAAATAGGAACACTTTTACACTGTTGGTGGGATTGTAAACTGGTTCAACCATTGTGGAAAACAGTATGGCGATTCCTCAAGGATCTAGAACTAGAAATACCATATGACCCAGCCATCCCATTACTAGGTATATACCCTAAGGATTATAAATCATGCTGCTATAAAGACACATGCACACGTATGTTTATTGCGGCACTATTCACAATAGCAAAGACTTGGAATCAACCCAAATGTCCATCAGTGACAGACTGGATTAAGAAAATGTGGCACATATACACCATGGGATACTATGCAGCCATTAAAAAGATGAGTTCATGTCCTTTGTAGGGACATGGATGCAGCTGGAAACCATCATTCTCAGCAAAGTATCGCAAGAACAGAAAACCAAACACCACATGTTCTCACTCATAGGTGGGAACTGATCAATGAGATCACTTGGACTTGGGAAGGCGAACATCACACACCGGGGCCTATCACGGGGAGCAGGGAGGGGGAGGGATGGCATTGGAAGTTATACCTGATGTAAATGACGAGTTGATGGGTGCTGTCAAGTTGGTGGGTGCAGCACACCAACATGGCACAAGTATACATATGTAACAAACCTGCACGTTGTGCACATGTACCCTAGAACTTAAAGTATAAAAAAAGAAAAAAAAAAGGCCTGAAAGACTATAGAAGAAATAGCTCAAAGGACAGTCATGTGAAATCATGATAGAAATCATGAGAGGACAGAGAAGAAGATTTGGAGATAGATTTAGTAGACATAACATGTAGTAGAAATATCTTAGGAAGAAATAAATTATAAAACTGATAATATAAGAAAATTTCTGGGGACTGAAGACCCAAGTCTACAGACTAAAAGAAATTACAGAGAAATAGGCAGGGTTAATGAGGAAAGAACACACACTTAGGCATATCCAGGGAAATTTTTGAAGCCCCGGAATAAAATGAAATTGTACAAATTTCCAGCCAGTAAAAGCAAATTATCTACATGAAAAGTGACAGCACAGGAAAAGAAAATAATAATTCTTGGAATTAATTAAACAAATGTAAAGGAAAAGTAGAGTTGAATATCTACATTAAGAAGGGAAGACATGGCCGAGCACGGTGGCTAATGCCTGTAATCCTAACACTTTGGGAGACTGAGGAAGGTGGATCACCTGAGATCAGGAGTTTGAGACCAGCCTGGCTAACATGGTGAAACCCTGTCTCTACTAAAAATAAAATTAGCCAGGTGTGGGGATGCATGCCTGTAATCCCAGCTACTTGGGAGGCTGAGGCAGGAGAATCACTTGAACCTGGGAAGGTGGAGGTTGCAGTGAGCTGAGATCGCACCATTGCACTCCAACCTGGGCAACAAGAGTGAAACTGTCTCAAAAAGAAAAGAAGGGAAGACATGGCATAGATTGTAAGTTGATCAAATCAGCAGAAATGAGAAAAAGGAAACAGAAGAAACATTGTAAAGAAAAAAAGACATAAAGTAAAATAGAAAACATAAAAGTATGTCAATCATTACATTAAGGAAAAATGGGCTAGTTTATTCCATTAAATATCAGAGATTGTCAAATTTGTTAAAATATAAAACGTAACTGCAAACGACTTAGAACAAAGTGGTTTAAAAAAAAAAGATTAAAACTCAAGAGCTAGGTGGTCATACTTCCTGTTTGTTGGAGAAAGGAGAGGAAGGAAAGCATGAGGAGCTGCTGTGGCCACCAGCGCAGCTCTGTGGAGCCTTACAGAGCCCTTTGGAGCCAGAGGAGCCCAGAGCCCACACCACCCACCTGCCCTGCTACTCACCACCACTGCCGCATCCTCGGACCTGTTCTCACCATGTGTTAAAGTATGGGGGTTACTGTGAAGTTCTAGGCGTGCAGACCTGCCTGCCCCAGGATATTAAAAAGGCATATCAGGAAACTGGCAATGAAGTGCCACCCACATCATCCTGAAAATAAGGAAGCAGCATGGAGAAAATTCAAGTAGTGAAGTGTATGAGGTGTTACCAGATGCTAGAAAAAAAGAGACATCTATGACAAATATGGCAGAGAAGGATTAAATGGTGGTGGAGAAGGTGGAAGTCATTTTGACAGTCTGTTTGAGTTTGGCTTAACATTCCATCTTCAGGGAAGTTTTTGGTGGAAGGACCCATTTCCATCTGACTTCTTTGAAGGCCCATTTGAGGGCATTTTTGGTGGAGTGGGGGGTGGAATTGAAGAGATTCCTAAAGAAGCAGAAGCTGAGGGATGGGGCCATTTTTCTGTGCCTTCAGTGTACTTCCATCTTTTGGAATTGGGCTTTGTTCTTTTGGAAGAGGGTTTATTTCATTTTGGTCACTAGGTCATGGAGGCATTATTTCCAAGTCATTTGGTAATAGTGAGATGGGCAACTTCAAATCTATATCAACTCCTGTTAAAATAGTTAATGGCAGAAAAATTAATAGGAAGAGGTTAAGAGAGAGTAGAAGTTGAAGAAGATGGCCAGTTAAAGTCCTTAATAATAAATGGTAAGGAGCAGGTTCCATGCTTGGATAACAAGTACTTCAATGCGTGTATATAATGGAAATGTTAAACTCTAAAAAGCACCATTTGAGGATTGACAGTAACATATTTTGAAGACGTTGAATGAACTTGATTTTCAGTATAATTGTACCTAATCTGAAGTATTTATAAATAACTCATCAGAGCTCCTATTTGTCATAGACTTAGGAGTTTATTGTTGGGACCACATAATAGGACCAATTTGCTTTTATCTTTAAAAGTGTTGTAAATCTCTATGCACTTTGCTTTTATATTAAACCTACTCCAAGGTGAGTAGTGACTCTCTAGTAATTGTTGAACAAAACTGTACACTAACACCAGCACGGATCTGCTTGTCCATTGTGTCTGAAATGTAAACTAAGTAGTTTCAGCCTGTTATGAAGTTAACATTGCCAGGATGAGCCTTTTATAGAAATAATTTCAATTTTTTCAGTATCTCACAGTGATAGATATGAATGCATTAATGGTAATACAGCTCTACCTTAGCATAAATTAAGGGTGTTTTCTAGTCGTGCATAAATGCTGGTAACTTAGCAAGTTTTGACAATTGTTTAAATATGTCATGTTAAGCTGGAAGCAAAGCTGATAAACTGGGTCTTTGTGATTTTATTAAAAATATATAAATGCACATGTGTTTGGTGAAAAAAGATAAACAAAAGTAAGCAAATGCAAATGAAATGAAAGCAAGAGTGATGGTATACTGTCAGACAAGGTTGATTTATGGTTAAAGGCACTTACGAATAAAGAAGGACATTATGCAATGATTAAAGTTTCAGTATGATGGTGACATTGGGTTTTGGTATGCAGAAAAACTACCTGGGTGGAAGACAAAATGAGAAAAATGAAGATGTCCCAAGTATGGTTGGGAAGGAGCAAATGAAGCAAAAGTTATTAACCAGTCAAAGAGAGTAAGATTTTGAGGATGCGGGCCAACATTGCACAAGAAGAGGTGAAGAAAGTGCAGACAGAATAAAAGAAGGGCCAGAACAGCCTAACAGAAGCTGTTGCCTTCAGAGAATGTACAGTGAGAAATTTTCAAGTCTGGAATGACAAATGTGACAAGTGGTTTATAGGAACAAGAATGCTGAATATTTAAGCATTCTTCACAATCACTCCCAAACTTCACAATCAGTCCCAAAACTTCAGTGGAAATCAGCCTCACATAATATGGCAGTGAAAATATACAGGCGTACCTGTTTACTGTACTTCACTTTAAGGTTTGTGGTAACCCCAAAGCAATCTAGTCTGTCAACACCATTCTTCCAACAGCATGTGCTCATTTCATGTCTCTGTGTCACATTTGGCAATTCTCACAATATTGCTAACTTTATTTTTATATCTGTTGTGATCTGTGATCAGAGACCTTTGAGGTTATTGTAATTGTTTTGGGGCACCATGAACCATGCCCATGTGACACTGAACAGCACTTTCCCTGTCTCTTTCCCTCTCCTCAGGCCCTCCTATTCCCTGAAATAAACAATAATTTGAAAATAGCTTAATTAATAACCCTACAATAGCTTCGAAGTGTTTATGTAAAAGGAAGCATCTCACTTCTGTCACCTTAAATCAAAAGTTAGAAATGATTAAGCTTAGTGAGTAGGGCATGTTGAAAGCTCAGATAGCCCAAAAGCTAGGCCTCTTGCAACAGTTAGCCAAGTTGTGAATGCAAATGAAAAGTTATTGAAGGAAATTAAAAGTGCTTTTCCAATGAATACATGAGTGACAAAGTGAAACCGCTTTATTGCCATAATAGAGACAATTCAAGTGTTCTGGACAGAAGATTAAACCAGCTACAACATTCCTTTAAGCCAAAACATAATCCAGAACAAGTCCCTACTTCCTTCAATTCTGTGATGGTTAAGAGAGGTGAAAAGGCTACAGAAGAAAAGTTGTAAGCTGGCACAGGTTGGTTCATGAGGTTCAAGGAAAGAAGCTATTTCCGTAACATAAAAGTGCAAGGTGAAGCAGTGAGTGCTGATGGAGAAGCTGCAGCAAGTTATCTAGAAGATCTGGCTAAGATCATTGATGAAGGTGGCTCCACTAAACAACAACAACTTTCAATGTAGATAAAACAGCCTCCTCTTGGAAGAAGACACTATCTAGGACTTTCATAGCTAGAGGAGAAAAGTCAATGCCTGGCTTCAAAGCTTCAAAGGACAGGCTGACTCTTGTTAAGAGCTAATATAGCTGGTGACTATAAGTGGCAGCCAATGCTTATTTACTATTCCAAAAATCCTATAGCCCTTAACAATTATGATAAATCTACTCTGCCTGTGTTGTATCAATGGAACAACGGAGCCTGGATAACAGCACATCTGTTTACAGCAAGGTTTACTGAATATTTTAAGCTCACTGTTGAGACCCATTGCTTGGAAAACAAGATTCTTTTCAAAATATTACCACTCGTTGACAAGATACCTGATCACCCAAAAGTTCTGATGGAGATGTACATAGAGATTAATGTTGTTTTCATGCCTGCTAACACACCATTCATTCTGTAGCCCACAGATCAAAGGGTAGTGCCAATTCTCAAGCCTTATTCTTTAAGAAATACATTTTATAAGGCTATAGCTGCCATACATAGTGATTCCTCTGATGAATATGGGCAAAGTACATTGAAAACCTCCTGGAAAGGATTCACCATTCTAAATGCCATTGAGAACATTTGTGGCTGGGTGCAGTGGCTCATGCTTGTAATTCCACTTTGGAAGACTGAGGTGGGCAGATTCAAGACCAGCCTGGGCAACATGGCAAAACCCCATCTCTATTAAAAATTAGGCAGGTGTGGTTGTGCATACCTGTAATCCCAGATACTCAAGGGGCTGAGGTGGAGGGATCGCCTGAGTCTGGGAGGCAAAGTTTTCAGTGAGCTGAGATCACATCACTGGACTCTAGCCTGAGGGACAGAGTAAGACCCTGTCTAAAAAAAAAAAAAGAATATTCATGACTCATAGGTGGAAGTCAAAATATCAAATTAACAGGAGTTTGGAAGAAATTGATTCCAACACTCTTCATGGATGATTTTGAGAGGTTCCAGACTTCAGTGGAGGTAGTAGCTAGAGATGTGATGGAAATAGCAAGCGAACTAGAATTAGAAGTGAAGCCTGAAGATTTGACTGAATTGCTGTCATCTTGTGATAAAACTTGAATGAATGAGGAGTTGCTTTTTATAGATGACTAAAGAAAGTAGTTTCTTGAGACAAGATCTACTCCTGGTGAAGATGCTGTGAACATTGTTGAAATAACAACAAAGGACTTAGAATATTACATGAACTTAATTGATAAAGCAATGGCAGGGTTTGAGAGGATTGATTCCAATTTTGAATAAATGCTATTGTGGGTAAACTGCTATCAAACAGCATTACATGCCAGAGAAATCTCTCATGAAAGGAAGAGTCAAATGATGCAGGAAACTTCACTGTTGTCCTATTTCAAGAAATTGCCACAGCCACCCCAGCCTTCAGCAACCACCATCCTGATCAGTCAGCAGCCATCAACATGGAGGCAAGACCCTCCACCAGCAAAAAGATTACAACTCACTGAAGGAACAGATGATGGTTAGAATTTTTTAGCAATAAAGTATTTTTAAATTAAGGTACATACATTGCTGTTTTTAGATGTAATGCTTATTTCCAAAGTATGCATGTAAAGCAAAAATATGAGAAATGCAAGGAGAACTTGATAAAAATACAATTAGAGAATTAAATAGATGTCTTCCAGAGTTAAATGCATCTAGTATACAAATCAGTAAATTCAATTTACTAGATTTCTCCTCTGATTCAAGAAACGTTTACAAAATCCTATATTTGGCCAAAAAGGAAACCTTGACAAATTAAAGTTGCCAAAAATAAAATAAAGAAAAATGCATGTTTTTAGGGTTATTTTCCTAATCACACTTCAATAAAATGAGGTATAAATTATAAAAGTTTTAGCTTTTGGAAAGTTAATTAATAAGAAATAAAAAGTGAAATTACCAACTATTGACAAAGCAATGAAGTGGAACAGCAAAAGCTACACTCAAAATGAACTTATTGCTTTAAATGTCTCTGTTATTAAAGGTAAAAGAGAAAAAAATGAAGAAACTTAGTACTCATCACCAGAAATTGGGAAATGAATGATGAAAGAAACCAAAAAGGATTGGCTTAATATAAATAGAAGCTGAAATTAATAAAGGAGAAGAAAAAAACAAGCCAAAATAAAGCAGAAAGGATAAATCAATCCGAAAGCTGTTTTTATTTTTATTTTTTTGAGACCAATAAAGTAGATAAACTCTTTGTGAACCTGATTAAAGAGAGAATGCACATGGCAAACACACACAAGAGTGCACTTGCGAAAATATGCAAGATTAAAAATGAGAAGGAAACAAAAACATAGATACAGGCATGATTCAAAGAATTATAAGAGATTACTGCTTGCAGTTCCATGGCTACAAATTTGAAAACACAGAGGAAGTGAATGATTTCCTAACAAAATATAAATTACCTTAAATTGCCAATCACTGTAGAAGATGTTGGGCTGGTGACTAAGAATCTATCATGAAAAAAGGCACAAAGACCAGATGGGTTTAATTTTCAAAGAACAGATGATTCCAATGTTATTTAAACATTTCTAGGCTATTGGAAGAAAAAGGCAAGAATCCCTTCAATTCGGAAGCCAGATTAATTTTGTTTCCAAGGCCTGATAGGCTATGCTAGACCCATCTCACTTAAAAATGCACATACAAAAAAGTTAAATGTTTATCAAATATTTATGCTTCTGTCTCAGCTTAGGTTCTCTAGATAGACTGTAAGGTTTATTGGGGAGTGCTCTCAGGAACAACACCTGTAAGAAAGTAAGAAGTGGAGAAGTAGTGTGGGGAAAGTTAAACTGTAGTACTGCTACAACAGTGACTAGTATCTATCCTGTTCCATGGAGAGCTCTGAACCAGTCATAGGCTATTATTCCCTGAGAAGAAATTAAGCCATGCCATCAGCAGTCCTCAACCTTGGGACAGCTGTGGTACTAAAAGTCTCCTGCTGAAGGTGGTATCTGGGCAGCACACTGCAGCATCCATCAGACTTGAGTGACAAGAGTTTCAATTTATACCTGATTACCAGCGTGGTTACTAGTGTGGTTTGCTATCAAGAAATTGAGCATTATAATAATTTTTGTGTCAAACTTTTAAAAATGTATTAAGACCACATAATAATTAGATGCTGAAAAGGTATTGAGGCATTTATTCAGACACTTCCTCCGGTATTCCTTGATACAGAAAGAGCTAGCAGCTGTATATGCTGCCCTTCAAGCTCATGAGAGCATGACAGGACAGGCTGCAGTCATCATATGGACAGCTTACCTGATAACAGGATGGATGCATCTATGGGTAATAACCACCTGGACTGGGATAGCACAGACGTCCACTTCGGCAAAGTGGGGCGCCTCCTTGCAGCAGTGGAGTAAGATGAGTACAAGTCCCATAGCAGCAGAGTTGCAAGAGGTCTTGGGACATGTAGTCCTAATGCAAGATAAGGCCATGGGGCCTGAGGAACCCCTAGATCCTGAGTCTTCACCATTTAAGAAAGGGCATCCCACTATTCCTGATGGGGCATGGTACACAATAGCCGAGGTGCTACTGCTGCCTGGACCACTGTTGCAGTCCAACCTAGTACTGACACCATATGGTTTTAAACTGGGTGTGGACAAAGCAGCCAGTGGGCTGAACTCAGAGCAGTGTTGATGGTGATCAACAAGGAGGTGACAGACCCATTTGGGGCCAAGCCATATGGCAAGATCTTTGGGAAATAGGTCATCAGAAAGAGGTAACTATCATGTGTCAGGCCACATGCCTTTGGCCACCCCTAGTAATGATGAGGCAGATGCCTTGGCCAAGGTCAGATGGTTAGAGTCAGCACCAACATGAGATGTGACCTTGTGGCTACACTGGAAACTGGGACATGCAGGGGATAAACTGATACAACAATTCAATAAGTGTTGGGATCTGTCCCTGCCCAAGCAAGACATTTGTGAGGCTTGTCAAAATACCTGGCACGTACTCAGGCATACCCTAAAAAGAGGCAGCTGCCTGGTGTTATACAACAAGTAACAATAGGGTGAGTGCCCTTGACCAGGTGGCAAGTAGACTGCATCGGGCCACTGCTGAAGTCACGAGGGTATACACATGCACTAATGACTGTGGACATGGCCACAGGCCTGTTGTTCACCTACCCTTGCAGGGTGGCCAACCAACAGAACACCATCCAGGCCCTGCAACACTTATGTTCCCTGTATGGTCGTCCTCTGGCCACTGAGAGTGATAGGGGAACACGTTTCACTGGACAACAGGTACAGTGATGGGCACAGCAAACAGACATAAAGTGGGGATTCCATGTGCCATACAACCTACAAACTGCGGTATGATTGAGTGATATGACGGGATCTTGAAGAATGGATTACGCTTGCGTGTCACACCTCTGTCTTAGCGAAGCTGGAATTCCAGGCTGGACCTGGTGCCCCAAACCTTAAATCAATGGCCACAGAAAGGTAGCTCGGCCCCAGTGGAGACACTGGGCCACCACCCCCATTCAATTGGAGATACATACTAAGGATGACCTCCTCCAACCAGATATGGGGACAAATGGTAACCTGTTGTTGCCTGCCCCAACACCCCTGAAGACGGGAACAGAAAACCTGGCTGTGGCTATGGACCCTCCAAGCTCTCCACTGCCAGTGGTTGGCCATCGTAGCTCCCTGCAGGGAGGGCCTAGAGTATGACTTGCGTGTCACTTTTCTAGTGTTCAATACATGGCTTCCATGGTTGACTGTTTGTAGGGGAACAGCCAGTGAAGGAACCCTCCTCTGAGGGACATATGTACTCTCTGATGGGCCTATTATGAGCTACGCTGTGACTCTGGCATGGATACAGGACTCAAAGGAACCATGGAGATCTGAGAAGGTGTGGTACCATCGCCCAGGGCAAAAGCCCTTGGTGGCTGCATTGTTATCCAGGGATGGAAAGTTAGCCCATATTTTGCCTGAGGGATATGATTTACCTCTGTTAGTACCTGTGCCTGCTCTGTCATTTCAACCGTAGGTTAACATGCTCCAATTGCATTGTGGACTGAGTCTACACCTATGCTGAGGTGACCAACGTTTCCAACTGTTGGATCTGCACTGCCTTTCCAGCAGCAGCTGCGGACAGCTTGCCCTGGCACATATATCCCATATCTGCAGAGAACTGGACATGGCTGGATGCTTGGGATCCCATGGCTGATGCCTGGAACACAATGTGGCAAGCTTCGGACAAAGGATACTGCAAGACCCATGACTGGACCATAGCATTCGTGATGAGTGGGGCTGGCTAGTGGGGGAACGTGTAGTACCCCAAGCCAGGCACCGCGGTGCACAGAGCAACACTGGGGTAACAGGATGGGTACTTGTCACGGCCTGTGCAAACATAACACATGTCACCACACCAAAGGTATGGTGGAACAAGTGGCACCACCAAGGTCGGACCCCAATGGACTTTGTGCCCCCTGGGAGCTTATGGGTCTATGGGGACACAGGGTAGCCTTTCCTATCAGCAAACTAGTTTGGACATTGTACCTGGGGGTGGCCTTAGGTACCTGCCACTGTTCTCCCCACATTGCCCAGATGCCTGTATAACTGGGAGGCACTGTTCTCTCAGTTTTTGCAAGTGTGACGAGCCCCCTGGTGTTTCTACCCTTTGGCAATGACTATCCCTGGAGCGGGTGTCATAACTGTAGAAGCACAATTTACTACTCTTGCAGAGCACACCACTCAGGCTCTGAATTACACCCGAGTGTCCCTCCTCCTGTTAATGAATGAGGTTGATCAGATCTAAAAGGTGGTGTTGCAAAACCAAATGGCCTTAGACATAACTGCTGCCCAAGGAGCCACCTGTGCCCTTTCAGGAACACAATGTTGTACCTTGATCCCTGACAATCAGCAGAACATAACAGCAGCCCTGCAAAGGGGTCTTAGAGGAGATTAAGGTGACTGAGAGCTTTATTGTCAACCCCCTGAAGAGATGGTGGGCATCCCTAGGTTCCGGCCTACCTTGGACCCTAACAGTCAAAAGTAGCACAGCTGAGATGCTAGTAGTGAGCGGTTGCTCTCTGTGTTGTTGTTGTGGCTTATGGATTCAGGGCTCCCCTGTATAGGCATGTGTCCCTGCCTGGAAGATGCCCTCAGCCTAGGAGGTGTAGTGTAAGGGAAATATGGGTGTGCTTTAGTCAGGAGTAGGCTGAGGCAGCCTTCTGGTGCAGCATGACTCAGTGGGTTTGGAGTGCAAGCACACAACCCTGCTCATTATGTAACCACACTACACAAGACACATTAGGTAACCACTCACATGAGCTCGTGCTTGGCTCAGAGCCACTATTGTCGGTAAAAGGTATACATTATTGTCTGTAAAAGGTATACCCTACTGATGCTGTACATATGGCTCGCTTGTGCCCAGAGACAGAGTAAAGCCATGTTGAAACTGTCTACAATTCTTGGAGTGTTTTTTCAGCTACCCACCATTTGCGCACCGACTCCCCTCAGATCTCAGTTGGAACCTGAGTGTTGAATCAGAACAAGGGTCCAGTTGAATTTCAAGTTTAATGACTACAGGCTAAGTCATCCTGATACACTGTTCTCAAAACAGACATAAGATGCTTAATGTGATCTGAGTAGTTCAGGCCTGACAACTAAGATTCCTTTTCCTCTGGATGGCAACTGAAAGGGCACCACTCAGAGTTTCTTCTGTAATTTTCCTTTTTCAGTGCTTTCAATTCTGACTAATCCTCCTTTAACTAATCCATATATCAAGCTAAATTAATGTCTGGGCTGAATGCGGTGGCTCACGCTTGTAATCCCAGCACTTTGGAAGGCCAAGGCAGGTGGATTGTTTGAGGCCAGGAGTTTGAGACCAGCCTGGCCAACATGGTGAAACCCCATCTCTACTAAAACTGCAAAAATTAGCCAAGCATGGTGGCACATGCCTGTAGTCCTACCTACTCGGGATGCTGAGGCACGAGAATCACTTGTACCTGGGAGGTGCAGGTTGTGGTGAGCTGAGATCGTGCCACTGTACTCCAGCCTGGGTGACAGAGCAAGACTCTGTCTCAAAAAAAATTAGTTATTTAATTGATTGATTAATGTCTGTTGGGAAAATTTTAGTAAAATGCTGCTGACCCAATCCTTATCTTAGTATTGATATTATGTGGAATAGAACAAAACAGACCTAAAACTGTGTCTGAAATATGCTAATTCTGAAACAAAGTTTTCTTTAAAGCGATCTTAGGAATCAAAGAGAAAAGCAGATCTTGACCTTTTGTTTTGTTGTTTGCTTATTTTTAGAAGAAAAAAGGAAAAGAAAAAAACATCTTGCGAAGTAGACAAGAACCACTTTATTTCAAGCAGTCGGGGTAGTCATCTGGTTAGACACAGACAACCAGGCAGGATGAGCTCTTTGGACTCTTCTAACTCTATGTTACATGGCTCATGTGCCAAAAGATACCTCTTCACGTGACGTTCTTCCACTGATAGCGAGAACTTTTCTCAAGAAATGTAAGTAATTCTGAAGTACAACAGATCTCCAATTCTTTATAAGAAACAGATTTTTTAGATAGAGATAATTAATTTCATATTCTCCATCCATTTGTTGCTATTTTCCCCGAGCCTTTATTTGTTTTCATTTTAATTCTCCACAAATTCTTTGGTGGAAAACTGCAATTACATTTAACTACAGAGAGGTAGTTAGATGATGTATGTATAGATTTTATGTTTTAATGATTCTTTTATCCTCTTATGAAATCAGTTATGTATCTCTATTCAACTGGTCTAATAACCGAGGTCAGTTCAGTTAGGCTGTAATGTTAAAACAACCAAAACCACATTATATTGAATACTTCTCATTAACAACATGATTGCCTTTTGTCTGTATTTTATTCCTTTTAACACAAAACACACAATACACAAATAATATCTAACATTCCCAATTAGAAGAATAATTTTGAGTGGCATCGAATTAAGAAAGAACAATCTAGGTGGAGATTTAGCAGTAGCAACCTGCAAACTTCCCTCATGCAATTTGGCACTAATGAGGATGTATACTTACTATGTGTTCTGATCTCCAAGAGCAATCCCATCCTAGGAGTGATTCTGTGGCTTTACCTCCACAGCCATAATGAACTAGGGAGTGAGATAATTTTATGAGTCCTGATTACTCAAAACTCATCAGTGGTTGGGTTTTATTTCTCTGTTCAAATTGACCACTTTTCTTTCTACTTGTGCAGATGCTTTGCCCTGTTCTTTTCATTCAACACCCATTCCTTTCACCCACACTACAAATATAGCAGATTTCTTCTATTTGGCAGTGGCAGAATTTTTTTATCAGAGAAACTTATGAACAGCAGTCTGCTTGGAACTGGGAATGGTAAGGACAAAACACTCTGTTTTAGTTGTATGTTAATTGAAGGTAGGTTTATTGGGGTGATTGAGCTTATGTTGGAGGATGCTGAAGTAAGATTCCTGAAATCAAGCTAGAAATAAATATTCCTGAAGAGGAATCATATCATACTTTGAGGTGACACTACTGGGGTAGACTATAACTAAAGCTAGGGTTATAGACAAAGGAAAAGAGCATGGAGTATGGTTGATGGGAAGCACAGGATTCTAGTAAATATCTCTGAGTAAGGCGCACCCTTTGCGAGATAATGTTGCCCATCAATACTACAACTGGGTACTAGACAAGGGAGATATCACAAATAAGGAATTCTAAGCTTCAGTACTGAGAAACATATCTACTTGAGTTTCTTTCTAACATTATCCTAAGGATCTGCCACGAAACTGATGTGCTACAGGGTCCTCTACCCATTTCTAGTAATGACATGCAAATCTTTATATGGTTTCCAAGGTGCTTCCAAAATCATGCTGCATAATTGACACTAAAATAGAAGCTTCCAGTGTTAGAGGGAAATGAAGAGAAGAGGTGCCCTTTCTATATCCCTTTTTCACATGGTTTCCTTCAGTATGATAGCTTCACCATTAAGATGCTGAAAATGTGCTGCTTTCCTTTCACTTTGCTTGAATATTTCTCTCGCAATGTGTTCAGATCTGTGGCCTAGAAGATATGTCATGGGTCCAGCCTGCCTTTCTTTACCTTTTAAGAAGCAATATGATATAAGAGAAATATGTCCTTGGACTGAAAATCAGCAGTACTAATTACCAGTCCTACTTCTACTATTTTTTAAATGTGTAACTTCAAACAAGGCACTTTTACCACTTTAAGCTCCATTTATAAAATGGGAGAGTTAACTAATTCTCTGGTTTGCCAAGGGTTTTTTTTTTTTCTTTTTTTCCTTTTTGGATTAGAATCCTTATTTGCAAGTGGAATTTTATTTTTAAAAACCCTAACGTATAAAACAGAGCAAAGTGGAATTCCTTAATTTGAAGAGGGTGGGTGGCATGTGGAGCTCTGTTTGTTTGATCCCATGCTCTCCTCTCCCCTTCCACCGTGTTAGCCTCTGAATCTCTTCTGTGGAACCCAGGAGATGCAAACCCATTTTTAAAAGCACAACTCTAGATGAGCCTTTTGAGTCCTAAATTCTGTGATTCAACAATAAGTTACCTCACTCTTCTCTGCTTGGATGCAGAGCATCTGGCTCAATTTCAGTTAGTGTGTGTAATGTCAGAGAAAGGGAAAGTCAGGAAGTACAAACTTTGCAAAAAAGAAAAACACAGCCAGCAGAAAATAGACTTCAAATCTATGTAGGGATGTTTGTTAAATTGGTTTGAATTCCACTGTTACATCTGCTGGCATCACTTACTGGATTTGGATCTATAAACCTAGCTTTGTGGAGTTGAAGCTCTCTCTCAATGTGACAACCTCTCCCTACAGACTCAGACTTGTTCCAGTTCCCTAGCCCTCCTCAATGGAGGAGGAACCCACACTGATAAACCTGCCTTGCCCCTACCTGCCATTTCATCTTGCAACCTCGAGAACTGTTACCCAGAATCCAGTGACATAACCAATGCCCATGTGTCTCCACAGGTCTTCTCTATGGCCAGCCAAATAAAGGGTCAAAAGCAGTATGAGGTGGGCGGATCATTTGAGGTCAGGAGTTTGAAACCAGCCTGGCCAACATGATGAAACCCCATCTCTTCTAAAAATACAAAAAAATTAGCCGGGCATGGTGGGGGTGTCTATAATTCTAGCTACTTGGGAGGCTGAGGCAGGAGAATTGCTTGAACCTGAGAGGTAGAGGTTGCAGTGAGCCAAGATCGCACCACTGAACGCCCGCCTGGGCGACACAGTGAGACTCTGTCTCAAAAAAGAAAAAAAAAAAAGGTGATGCAAAAAAATCTTGAGCACTAATTATATACCAGTAATTATGCTAAAAGCTTTATTACTATGCATATTGTAAGAACAATCCCGTAAGGTGGTTTTATTATCCCCCTTCTCACTAATGAAGAAACTGAGACTTGGAGTTTTTTTATTAGAAACAAAGACAATATCTAGCACACCAACAATGAGCCCCAAGCACCTTTGCTGTCTTCTTTGCGGCCCCTGCATTGTTATTTAGGATCGGGACACCAACCTGCTCAGCTGAGACCCAGAAATTCCAACAGACCCTTGTAGCTCTGGTTGACTGCTCTAGTGCAGCTGACGATTGATTACGGGGAGTCCATTAACCAACATAGGCCACTTACTCATAAAATAATCTAATGTTTAAAATGCCACTACATGTTTAGAAAATATTTTAGATCACTGACTACGGTGGAAGGTAATTTACATTATGGAAGCAATCATTTAATCATTGCAATTTGCCAAGGTATTACCTATTCAACTAATTATCTTTTAATTATGTAGTTTCAAAAATTAAACACTATATTATTTTAGCCAATGCCAAAATCTTATTTCATAATTTCCCAATGAAAAGTATAATTTACTATACAGTACAATGTAATTTCCCACAGAAATTAAGTTTCATTTTATTCTTAATTACAGGATAAATATTCCTATAATTGCCATAACTGTACATAAACAATGAGGAATCTTGGCCTTTTAGAAAAATGCAATTGTAGAATTCTAGAAGGTAAAACAAAAGCAGTCAATTAGGTTTTTCCAGACATGTTAAGCAAGCACTGACTTTCCATACAAAAACCACTGATCAGCAACCTAACAGTAGTTCTCAACTGGCTGCACCTTAGAATACTCTGGGGAGCTTTAAACAAACAACCTGATGCTTAGGGGTCACCCTTAGGAATTCTCATTTAATTGTTCTGAATGTGTGTGTCGGGGGGCGGGGAGCAGTGAGGGTGGGGAGTAGGTTTTTTTTTTTTTTTTTTTTTTTTTTTTTTTTGAGATGGAGTCTCGCTGTATCGCCCAGGCTGGAGTGCAGTGGTGCGATCTCAGCTCACTGCAAGCTCCGCCTCCCGGATTCACACTATTCTCCTGCCTCAGCCTCCCTAGTAGCTGGGACTACAGGTGCCCACCACCACGCCCGGCTAATTTTTTTTATTTTTAGTAGAGATGGGGTTTCACCATGTTAGCCAGGATGGTCTCAATCTCCTGACCTCGTGATCCGCCCACCTTGGCCTCCCAAAGTGCTGGGATTACAGGTGTGAGCCACCGCGCCCGGCCGGTGGAGGGATAGGTTTTTAATAAATCTCTGCAAATGATCCTCCTGTGTGGCCAAGGTTGAGAACCGTCAAAAAAGTAATTTTAGCCTGTGCTGCCTTTCGTTTAGTTTTATTTGTTTTGAAGGAAGTTGCTGGTAGACAGTCAAGAAGTATTTGTAGGGAGCAGTAAAGCGGGAGTTTAAGGATGGAAGTAAGAAGATCCAGAAAACTATCCTGACTATAGGTTTATAAACTAGAGAGTCAGGAGTTTGCAGTGTAGAAAGTTGAGAGGTGGCGGAGCAAGATGGCCGAATAGGAACCACTCCAGTCTCCAACTCCCAGCGCAAACGACACAGAAGACTGGTGATTTCTGCATTTTCAACTGAGCCTCTGCTGCTGATACCCAGGCAAACAGGGTCTGGAGTGGACCTCAAGCAATCTCC
>NW_012101831.1:74066-105164 GCF_000951045.1 Mandrillus leucophaeus | reverse complement strand
TGCACTGAGAGTTATACCTGATGTAAATGACGAGTTGATGGGTGCTGACGAGTTGATGGGTGCAGCACACCAACATGGCAGAAGTATACATATGTAACAAACCTGCACGTTATGCACATGTACCCTAGAACTTAAAGTATAATAAAAAAAAAAAAAAAGGAAAGTTGAGAGGTAAGGTGCTGGCCAAGATTCTAGGTAATCACACTCACTTGCCAAAACATTCCACTATCATTTGTCAGGGACTTGCGAAAGGTCAGGAACTTGAGTAGACGTTTACCTGCTACGGGATCATGCACCTTGGATCTGAAAGCAAAAGTAACCTGAGTTACTGGCTCCTTATAAAAGTCTGGGCCACCCTCACCTTGAATTTAAAGTAAGAATTTAACAATTCATACTTTTAAGAATTTAATATATGAAGCTTTCTTTGATTTTTTTCAGTTCTCATACAGAAAAAAAAAATTATTTGAATAAAGTGAATGCCTTTGTGGCTTTGTTTCCTGGGACAAGGCCCACAACCTACGCCTCTCCTCTTGACCCCTACTTTGCATTAAAATAATATATTTAAAGATTTAATACATGAGGGCTTCCTTGATTTCACCTCAGTTCTCACAGAGATCAAAAATAGTATTTGAATAAAAAAATTCTGGACAAAGTAAATCGTGTTAGTAAATGCAATAGCTATAGTTTAGAAGATTGTGGGCTAGAGTGAAGGTAGTGAGTTATCTCAATTGATTGTTCACAGTCAGTTACAGATTGAACTCCTTTTTCTACTCTTTCCCCTACAGAACTTGACTAGTCCAAACAAGAAAAAAAAAAAGAAAATTGTGATTCCACTCAATTCATTTCAGCATACAAATATATACTTGACACACCTGGTCCTGGGTAAGACACTTCCAGGATCACAAAGGTGAATGATAGCTATTTTCTGCTCCATGGGACTCATAATCTTATGATTTCTTGTACTTTCAGAAATTGCCAAATTGGGGTGACATCACGAAGTAACAAAAATGGAACCTCAGTGGCAAAAATGGGAGAAAGGATCGAGGAGCCTTGACTGCAGGTGGGTTCAGTCCCGAGTGAGAGAGTGAGCATGTTTGGAAGGCTGTCTTTAGTCACCAAAGATGTTTCTATGACGAAAGCTCAAAGATCGTGGTATTCCATACACTAAACAGTTAACTGAGGACTGAACTCTGATCTTTTCTTTTTCTTGCTCGAATTCCTTTCTAAGGCGCCTGGGGAGTCACACCTTACAAACCATAAGTCTTGTTAAACAGGTTTTTTTGACTCATTATATTGTGGCTTACTTTCCAACCTGATTGTGTATAGCATCATATGACAGATAACAGACCTCTTTATCTTAATTTAAGTATTCCTTTCTACTGACTCCAAGTTTTTAGACAAAGCTTAAGTCTTTCAAACAATTGCCAAATAAAGAATCCCTAAACCCACCTATGACTTGTAAGCCCCTACTTCAAGATGTTCTGCCTTTTTGGGCCAAACCAGTATATACTTCCCATGTATTGATTTATGATTTTACCTGGAATTCCTATCTCCCTGAAATGTATGAAACTAAACTGTAACCTGATCACATCAGGCAGACTTTCTCAGAACTTCTTGAGACTGTTTCTCCCAGGCCACGATCATTCATCTTGACTCAGACTAAACTTCTTTAAGTATTTGGCAGAATTTGGTTTTTCCATCATGATAACCAACTTGACAGCCTCAAAGGCAGCCATGTGTAAAACCTGAGCCCAGACTCAAAAGGGAGCATCATGAGTTTGTTCTTTTTTAAAAACCAACCTTATTGAGGCTATTGATCTAAATAAGAAAACTGAGGCAAAATTAATATAGAGGATATATTTGGACTGGCTGCAGTCCTCAACCTTGCGACTGGGTTGCGCACTGGGATGTGCTCCGGATAACAAAGGAGAGGCTTGAGTTTTTAAAGTAAAAAGGGCAAATCAGGAGTGGGGTGATTATAAAAGTTGTTTTTCAGGAATTCTCAAAGGTTTACAGAAGTGACATTGATTAGTGATTGGCTATACACGGTTGAACTGTAGAGTATGAGTTATAGCCTGTAATCCCAGCACTTTGGGAGGCAGAGGCGGACGGATCACGAGGTCAGGAGATTGAGACCATCCTGGCTAACACGGTGAAACCCCGTCTCTACTAAAAATAGTAGATTCATACTCTTATGAAATCATCACCACACTCAAGATAACAAATACAGCCAACACCCCCAAAAGTTTCCTCTTGCATCTGAATGTGTTCAGAACACACCCCTCCAAAATATGCTACTTGAACATATTGACCAGTTTAGCTGAATGCCCTTGAGAAACAACAGATGAAGGAAGGGCTTTCTGACCATCCCTTTTCTACCTAAAAGTAGGTTACAAAATTTCACATGAAAAAGGTACCCTCCCTGTACCAGGAAAAGAACATTCTTATCACCGGAGATTGGGAGAGTTGAAATGGACCTATACAAACAAACCTACAAAATAACCCTTATCTTCCATTAGTTTCCTCCATATATGTCCTAGTCACTGTTCTACAATTCACTGTTCCTAGTCCAAACCCCTCTGTCTTGTCACATACCTACAATTTATTGTTCTTTTTGTAAAAAGGTACATAAACTTTTGAATCTAATGGCTTCTTTGGGTCCTCATTTTCCTTCTGAAGATTCTACATACATGTAAAAATATTAAATAAAATTTGTATGCTTTTTCTCTTCTCAATTTGTCTTATTTCAGTTTAATTCTTAGGCCCTGCCACAAAATATAAGAGTAGAAGGAAGTTGCCTTACAGGTCTTTGTCATCCCCCTCTTCATTCTGAAGCAACTCCTTATCTGCTTTCTGTCACTATAGATTAGTTTGCATTTTTAAAGAATTTTTTGTAAATGGAATCATGCAGTATGTACTATTCTTCAACTGGGGTTTTTCAATTAGTATAATTATTTTGATATTTGCCAGTGTTGATGGTGTTGATGTGTGGGTCCCTTTTATTGCTGAGTAGTAGTTCATTGTATGCATAGACTAAAATTTGTTTATCCATTCCCCAGTTGATGGATATTTTGAATATTTCAAATTAAGTTGCTATGAACATTCATGTACACATCTTTTATAAACATATGCTTTCTTTTACCTTGGGTAATAAGGGGAAAATGACTGTGAACCTGTGGTAGGTATAGGTTTAACATTTTAAGATGCTATCTAACTATTTTCCAAAATGGTTGTACCGTTTTACATTCCCATTTATGAGACTTCCAGTTTCTCTACATCCTCATGACCACTCAATATGGTCAGTCTCTTTAATTTTAGCCATATTAATAGGTATGTAATGGTATCTCATTGTAGTTTAAACAAGCGTTTTCCTAATGACTCATGATGTTGAGCATCTTTCATGTGCTTATTAGCCATTCAGTTATTTCCTTTGATAAAGTGTCTATTCAGATCTTTCACCTTTTAAAAACTTTGGTTGTTCTTTTACTGTTGAGTGTTGAGAGTGTCTCATGTATATTCTGGATACAAGTCCTCTATCAGGTATATAATTTACAGATATTTTCTCTCAGCCTATGGATTATCTTTTTATTTTCTTAATGTTATTGTTCAAAATTTCTTACTTCCAAGGTTTTTCACTGAAAATGGGGTTACTAAAAGTTAAAATTATAAATGAAATAGAGTTAAAACTACTAGATATAGGAAACAATAATGTATACAGAATGTTAAAGGAAAGTAAGAGTTTATAAAGTATGAGGATGTGTTTTATTGAGAAAGAATGATTTTTGAATAGTTTAGAGATTATTTAAAGTTTTTTTCAGAATAAATGAATGAAGGAAAAATGGTATATATAAAACTAAGTGGATTTAAACAGTGGAGAAATGAAGAGAATTAAAAAATTGTAAGAGATTATGAAAGTTTATGGAAATTTTATTTTGTGTGGCCAGGGCTGATGGAGATTAGATGGATTGGCTTATAAGGCTTTATTAAAACTAGCTTTAGTATTAAAAGTACACTAATACAAAACTAGAATTTGGTTTTCTCTTTTAAACAAAATTTCATGTAGTATTGATTTAAAAAAAAAAGATTTTTATTCACCTTTCGAGTAAACTGCAAAAAAATGGGGAGGGTGAGAAAGAGAGAGAGACAAACAGATTCTGTGAGCCTCATGCTGTCTGTATTAGGTTCTTCACTTATTTGGAAAACTGAATATCTTCTCTATCAAAGAGAAAAGAATTTTGCTTTTTGAAACCTTTTAATTATCACTTTGGGTAAATGAGTGCCTATTACTTCACAGTGATCCATGTTCCTACATCAATCAAGGGTTTTAAACCTTTCCTATTTTGATCAAGTGTGCTAAACCTATGAAATATTTGACATGCTTACTAAAACTCAAAGTGCAAAATCAAAATTAAGTCTTTTTGACCTCAAACTAACTTTGGGATGTTACAGAGGGCTCCTGAAGCATCCAAAAGAGAGATGATAAATAGGCTTATTAGATATGGTAAATTATATCAAATCATTGTAATAAAAAATGATTTTTAACCTTTTAGGAAAGTTATAATTTATATGGAAATATTATTGACATATGTGTTCCAAAATTGTATGAGAGTCCTAAAAATCTGATCTGTTTTGATAGAGGTTATGTCACAGTTATGGCTATTACGTGAAATTGTAGGCCCCCGAAAATAACCAAATTTCCTTGCCAATTGCATCATTAACTATTGCCATTTTAAGTCTTGCTGTCTACAGGTAGTTGCTTTATTGTGATGCCTTTTTTTTTCCTGAAAACCATTTGCAAATCCTAAAGTGTTTTATCTTCAGGGAGGTTAATGGAAAGAATGAAAAGAACTCTGATAAATATAGGTTTCTGACAACTCTGAGATTGTATCATTGGACTGGGAAAAAATTTCCAGAACTCATCTGGGGGAAAAAAAAAAGACTGTAAAATTGCTAAATACTCATAAAATTATTTTCAATAACTTTTTTGCTTGAAACATTGCTGACTGTTTTTTATGTTATGCTTTCCAGAATTAGGAAACTTTTTTTTCTCTTAACTTTTCCAACAATTGGGTAAAGTATACTTTGGCAAACAATATTTGATATGATTTGGCTGTGTCTGCACCAAAATCTCATCTTGAATTGTAGTTCCCATAATCCCCACGAGTCATGAAAGGGATGCCGTGGGAGGTAATTGAATCATGGGGACAGTTACCCTCATGCTGCAGTTCTAATGATAGTGGGTGAGTTATCATAAGATCTGATGGTTTTATAAGGGGCTTTTCCTCCTTTGCTCATCACTTCCCCTTTCTGCCACCATGTAAAGGAGGACATGTTTGCTTCCCCTTCTGCCATGATTGTAAGTTTCCTGGGGCCTCCCCAGCCCTGCAGAACTGTGTCAATTAAACAGTCCCAGCACTTTGGGAGGCTGAGGCGGGCTGACTGCCTAAGCTCAGGAGTTCAAGACCAGCCTAGGCAATACGGTGAAACCCTGTCTCTACTAACATACAAAAAATTAGCCAGGCATGGTGGCACATGACTGTAGTCCCAGCTACTCAGGAGGCTGAGGCAAGAGAATCGTTTGAATCCGGAGGTGGAGGTTGCAGTAAGCCAAGATCGCGGCACTGCACTGCACTCCAGCCTGGGTGATAGAATAAGACTCCGTCTCCAAAAAAAAAAAAAAAAAGAAAAGAAAAAAAAAATCAAGTCAATTAAACCTCTTTTCTTTATAAATTACCCAATCTTGGGTATTTCTTCATAGCAGTGTAAGAACAGACTATACAATATTTAAATATTTACCTTTTCTCTACCTAATCTCACTAGAATTCGGAAACTATTGGTGCATATTCTTATTTTATGGCAAGATAGTTTTTTGCGTAAGTCCAATGAACACCTGTTCTTTTTGTAAACACAATTGGAACACAACTGGAAATACTGGTTATTTTACCAAGATTATGACTGGAATGTTGTATTTTCAGATATGACCAGCCAGTTTTAAGAAACTGAGGTTGCCATTATGAAGCCAACAGAAGCCCTTGGAAAAACCAGATAGATAACTTAAATAAACCTGACAGATAACTTAAGTAAAAAATGTCACTTTCTGACAGGCCCAGGAACCTCAAGATGTTTTGAGGACCTCAAGAAGAGAGGGATTCACCCAGTTCCTGAGGGTGACAAAGTCTGAGGGTGAATCAAATCCTTGGTTTGGCTTTCCTTGTCCTGAAAGGCTTTTAAAAGTCTAATCTGAAATACAAAAGATCCTCAGAGACTACTATGAGCATATTTATGCACACAGGCTAGAAAATCTGGAAGAAATGAATCAATTCCTGGAAACATACAAACTCCCAAGATTGAAACAAGAAGAAACAGAAATCCTGAACAGATCAATAATGAGTAATGAAATCAAATCAGTAATAAAACACCAACCAACCAGAAAAAGCCCTGCACCAGATGGATTCACAGCTGAATTCTACCAGACATACAAAGAAGTGCTGGTACCAATCCTGCTGAAACTATTCCAAAAAATTGAGGAGAGACTCTTTCCTAACACATTCTACAAAACCAATATAATCCTGATACCAAAATCTGGCAAAGATACAACAAAGAAAATAACACTACAGGCCAATATCCCTGATGAACATAGATGTAAAAATCTTTAACAGACTATTAGCAAACAGAATCCAGCAGCACATCAAAAAGTTAATTCACCACAATCAATTGGGCTTTATTCCTGGGATGCAAGGATAGTTCAACGTATGCAAATCATTAAATGTGATTCACCACATAAACGAAATTAAAAACAAAAACCATATGATCATCTCAACAGATGCAGAAAAAGTATTTTATAGAATCAAATATGTCTTCACGTAAAAATCCTTAACAAACTAGGCATCGAAGAAACATACCTCAAAATAATAAGAGACATCTGTGACAAAGCCACAGCCAACATCATACTGAACAGGCAAAAGGTGGAAGCATTTTGCTTAAGAACTGGAGCAAGGCAAGGATGTCCAATCTCACCACTCCACAATATAGTAATAGAAGTCCTAGCCAGAGAAATCAAGAAAGTGAAAGAAGTAAAAAGCATCCAAATAGGAAAAAAGGAAGTCAAATTATCTCTCCTTGCTGATGATATGCTTCCATACCAAGAAAGCCCTAGAGTGTGCCAAAAGTCTCCTAGGCCTGATAAATGACTTCAGCAAAGTCTCAAAATACAAAAATCAATGTACAAAAATCGCTAGCATTTCTGTGCACCAATAATATTCAAGCTGAGAACCACATCAAGAATGTAATCCCATTTATAATTACTGCACAAAATATAAAATTACTAGAAATACATTTAACCAAGAAGGTGAAAGATTTCTACAATGAGAACTGCAAAACACTGCCAAAAGAAATCATAGATGACACAAACAAATGGAAAAGTATTTCATGCTCATGGATTGGAAGAATCAATATCGTTAAAATGACCATACTGCCCAAAGCAATGTATAGATTCTTCTCTGTTCCTATCAAATTACCAAAGAATTAGAAAAAAATACAATTCTAAAATTCATGTAGAACAAAAAAAGAGCCTGAGTAGCCAAAGCAATCCTAAACAAAGAGAATAAAGCCAGAGGCATCACATTACTCAACTTCAAACAATACTCCAAGTCTATAGTAACTGAAACAGAATGGTACCTGTACAAAAATAGATACAAGGCCAATGGAACAGAATGGAGATCCCTGAAATAAAGCTTCACACCTACAACCAACTGAATTTTGACAAAGTTGAAAAAAATAAACAGTGCCACTGGGAAAACTGGCCAACCATATGCAGAAGAGTAAAACTGGACCCCTATGTCTCACCATATAAAAAAGTTAACTCAAGACTTAATTTTTAACTAAAGACTTAAATGTAAGACCTCAAACTATAAAAACCCTGGAAGAAAACCTAGGAAATATTCTTCTAGGCATTAGCTTAGGCAAATAATTTATGACTAAGTCCTCAAAAGAAAATGAAACAAAACCAAAAATTGATAATTGGGACCTAATTAAACTAAAGTGCTTCTGCACAGCAAAATGAACTATCAAGAGGAAACAGACAATCTACAGAATGGGAGAAAATATTTGCAACTATGCATCAGACAAAGGACTAATACCCATAATCTACAAGAAACTTAAACAAATCAACAAGGAAAAAACAACCTCATTAAAAAGTGGGCAAAGGACATGAGCAGACACTTCTCAAAAAGAAGACATACAAGTGGCCAAAAAACATGAAAAATGCCCAACATCACTAATCATCAGAGATGCAAATCAAAACCTCAAAGTAATACCCTCTCACATCCATCAGAATGACTATTATTATAAAGTCAAAAAATAACAGGTGTTGGTGAGGTTGTAGAGAAACAGGAATGCTTATACACTGTTGTTGTGAATGCAAATTAGTTCAGCCACTGTGGAAAGTAGTTTGGATATTTCTCAAAGAACTAAAAATAGAGTTACCATTCAACATAGCAATCCCGTTACTGTGTGTATACCCGAAGGAAAAGGAATCATTCTACCAAAAAAAAAAAACAAAAAAAAAAAACTTGCACTTGTATATTTATCACAGCACTACATGCAAAGACATGTAATCAACCCCAGTGCCCATCAACAATGGATTGGATATTGAAAATCCACTGTTGGTGGTACTTATATACCATGAAATACTATGCAGCCATAAAAAACAATGAAATCATGTCCTTTGCAGCAATGTGGATGGATCTGGAGGCCATTTTCCTAAGCACATTAATGCAGGAACAGAAAACCAAATACCACATGTTATCACTTGTAAGTGGTAACTAAACATTGAGTACACACACATACAAAGATGGAAGCAATAAACACTAGTGATTCCAAAAGGAGGAGGGAGGGAGTGGGGCAAGTGTTGAAAAACTACTTACCAGGTACTGTGTTCACTACTTGGGCAATGGGATCATTAGAAGCCAAAACCTCAGCCTCACACAGTATACCCATGAAACAAACCTACACATGTACCCTCGAATCTAAATTTTTTTTAAAGTCTAATCTGAGATTACTTCTGAAAAGTTCCAGCAAAGCCAACTTTAAAAGGGCCTATATGACAAATCACTGTTTTTACTGCACTTTATACAAATAATCAGGTCAAGTTAATGAAACTAAAGGAATTACAAATTAGTTTTGTCATAAATGTCTTTGGTAGGAATAGGAAATCAGAGAGAAAAATTATATTTCAGAAGAAAACTATACTGCATCTGTTATTAGATTCTAGCCTTATTCATTGTTTTTGAGTTTTTATTATTTGCCTATGATTTGGACTGAATTCTCATTTTTTTTCTGGGCTACAAGTTTCCAAATTAACAGGTCCAAATTTTCCTCCCATTTTTTTCTGACTTGGACTCATTGATATTAAAACTGCCTTTTTCCTGAAGCTTTACAAGTTGAAGCTAGTCAACTTGGCTTTAAAAAATAATCACTGTAACAACTTATATTTGGACAAACTTTACACACAAACTATGATCCAATAAAATCTGCCAGTTTGCGTTTAGCCTTCTTAGCTGACTGCCCTCCAGATCCTAGGACTGGTTTGTGGAATGCTCCAGACACTGACCTTAGTTTTTCTTCTGTTTACACGGAAATGCCTCATATTAAAGATCTGTTTGCCTGCATCATATATGGAGACATAGCTTTGAGAGCCCATCTGCAATGCCATCTTCTAAAATGAGACACAGCTGTTCAATTGGACTGGACTATTCCCAGAAATAAGACTTGTTCAATGGGATCCTTTGCTATTCAGCTACTAACTGAATTTTCTTTCCATAGCTACCAACCCAGCTTTTACTGTGTGAAACTTCCGGGAAAGCTTTAGACAGGGAATTGTTGGAGCTCATAAATTGCTACCCCAAAATACGGCATTTTGAAATGCCAGACTAAGAAAGGCAGCCTCAGGCTCTTTCTGACCTCCCCTCCATCCCACCCCTAGTTTCTAAATCCTCCCTCTCTCCCAAAGCACAGGATGAAGTTGATCTCTGGAGTTCTGTTATCTACCTAGAACCCAGACCTACCAAAAAACCAACAATATTGCCTTTCCTGGGTTTTCTTTAACTGAACTCCTACTGCAGAAAGAAAGAAAGCCTATCAACACAGTAGACTTTTGTCACACTACTCTGAAGGCCCAAAAGACTTTGTCCCAGGCCATTGTATATTCTCCAATCCCATTGAATTCCCTTAAAAATCATTTATTATCCCCCTTAAAATCACCCACATTCCCTTTTTCTTTCCTCCCCTATGAAGAAGGGTACATAAGCATCTGTAACTCATTGGGTTATTGGGTAACTTTTCTGATGAGATTTCCCTGTGCTATGCACGTTAAAATCAATTCTGTATGCTTTTTCTCCTATCCTGCCTTTTGTCAGTTGATTTTCAGGCAATCTTCAGGGAGAAGAGGGGAAGATTTCCCTTGGGCCCCTACAGTGTCTTTCAAAGAGCAAAAGTTGTTAATTTTGATGGATCCTAATATATTCATTTTGTATTTTATGGATAACAATGTTGGTGTCACACCATAGTGTTGATTAACTGTAGCTTTATAAGTCTTGAAATTAGGTAGTGTTAGTTCTCTACCTTTGTCCTTTTTAAAAATGGTTTTAGCAATTCTACATCTTTTACATTAATTCGAGGCCTTCCTTCTTTTCTAACATAGATGTTTAGTGGTCTAATTTTCCCCATAAGTATTGCTTTCAAAACATCCCACAAATTTTTATATGTTGTGTTTTCATCTTCAATAAGTTAAAAATACTTCCTTATATCTGTTTTGATTTCTGCAACCTGTGAATTATTGAGAAGTGTGTTGATGCCAGCAAAATATTTACAGATTTTTGGCCTTTCTGTTACTGATATCTAATTTAATTCCATGTGGTCAGAGAACATACGTTGTGCAACCTGAATACCTTTAAATGTATTGAGACATTTTAATGGCCCAATCTATAGTCTGCCTTAGTAAATATCTTGTATACAACTTGAAAAGAATGTATACTTTGCTTTTGTTGGATGCAGTGATCTATACATTTTCCTGCATCAGTTTTAATTGTCTGTTTATGACTAGGCTTTGAGACTAGTTATAAAAACTACTAAAGATTTTTGTAGGCCAGGCACGGTGGCTCACACCTGTAATCCCAGCACTTTGGGAGGCTGAGGCAGGTGAATTGCATGAGGTCAGGAGTTCAAGAGAAGCCTGACCAATGTGGTGAAACCCCATCTCTAATACAAATACAAAAATTAGCCAGGTGTGGTGGCAGGCGCTTGTAATCCCAGCTACTCCAGAGGCTGAGGCAGGAGAATCGCTTGAACCTGGGAGGCAGAGGTTGCAGTGAGCTGAGATTGCGCCATTGTACTCCAGCCTGGGCAACAAGAGCAAAACTCTGTCTCAAAAAAAAAAAGATTTTTGTTCCATCTCTTTTGGAAAAAGAATTTCTTCTTAGCAGTTTAATTTTGATGAAATGCTTGTTTTGTTCATGTCTCCTGCTGGCAAGGTACAAAGCATTATTCTTAGTTTCTAAATGATGTGCCAGACCAGTAAGCTGGCATCCGAGAGCTAGATCACTAGTCATGCAGAAGAAGGAAGTTCTGGATTACCTGGTCCATTAATCTGGAAAAGTATTACTAATTTTATGTTTTTATAAATGTTAATTAATGTGACTTTTAAGCATTTTTGTCAGTATATTAAAAAATCAAACTTGCAATAACAACTAGGATTGGGAAAAACCTAAAGGCCATATAATAAAATTGTTTCGATATATTATAATGTATTTATGTAATTACATATTATGCAGCCATTAATATTGTTTCAAACACTTTTCTAAGAACTTTACATGGGTTATGTCACTTGATCCTCACAATTCTAGCTTATGATGCGGCATTCATTCCCTCATCTTACAAATAAACAAACTAAAGCACAGACAGACTAAATAGTGGATTCAGAACTCAGGCAGTCCAACTCCAGAACAACATATACTCTTGTCTATCATTTTGCACATATTCTCATGTAATGCTTGGGTATCCCCCACATTCCACCTCAGGGCTGGCTGGTTCTTTAGCATTCCTGGCCCAGTTGTGCCTAGGATGGAAAGACTTGAGTTAGTTTTACCAACACCACCTCATGCCTTCTATTTTAGTCTCCTAAGCTCAAAACTGCTCCATATCACCCTCTCACCACTGTCTCCTCCAAACGGCTCTCCCTACCCCTGTCCCATTTAACTCTGCCTAGCAATTTTTGGGTTGGCGATTTGAACTCAAAATGACCTTTTAGTTATGATCCAACATTTTCTTAAAAGCAGTTTCAGCCAGGTGCAATGGTTCATGCCTATAATCCTAGCACTTTGGGAGGCTAATGCGGGAAGATCACTTGAGTTCAGGAGTTCAAGACCATCCTGGACAACATAGCAAAATTGTCTCTACAAAAAAATACAAAAATTAGCCTAGTCTGGTGGCACATGCTGGTAGTCCCAACTATTTGGGAGGCTGAGGTAGGAGGATTGCTTGAGCCCAGGGGGTGGAGGTTGCAGTAAGCCTAGATTGTGCCACTGCTTTCAAGCCTGGGTGATAGAGCTAGACCCTGTCTCAAAAAAAAAAAAAAAAAAAAAAAAAGCAGATTCAGTAACTGCCCCTTGGTTCCAGACACCAGGGCCCCTGGTCAAATGGCATCAGGTTTTAGATCCACAAGCCCAGCTGCAATTGCCATCCCCGTGCCTATCTCAAACCTGCGTTATCCCTGCAGAGGTGTCAGGAATTTAGCCTGACACATCTCCATAACTGAGAACTTACTATCTGTAAACGCATCCCCTTCCTCTTTAGACAGTTCTGCTTATTTGAAAAGTAGCTGGGATATGGAACCCAGATCTGTCTGTAGTTTCTACCCAGTGGTCCTAGTTCTTTATCTTGGCCCAAAGAAGACCAATTCCTCTGCTATGTGACAGTGCTCCAAGAATGTGAAGAACCCACCTGAGTTTTCTCTTCTATCTAATATCCCAACTACTTGAAGTCACTTCTTAAATGACATGATTTTAAGGTTTCTCGTCTTCCTGCTTGTTTTCCTAGAGCCTGATCCTTTGGTCTATATGGTAGGGATAGCCAACTCAATCATTTATGGGAGTTTGACTGGAAATATAAATAAGTGAATTAAGGGCTGGAGAGTACAAGGCCTTCTCTAAAGAGGACAGCAGCTACTCAGCACCAAATGATTATTTCCAGAGCAAAGTAGGCTCAGATTTGCCAGATCTTACCAGTTTTCAAGAGAAACTGAAAATCAAACCATGTGAAATTTTAAAATTGTACTGTTGACAATATTTTACTTTTTGGCTCCTCCTCCACCCCCGAACCCCAGGACCAAACAAAGATCAAGCATGTGGTCACAAATTTGAGATTTTTAATCTATAGCTTTTTAAAACAGAGGCAAACTCAAAGATATTAGGTATGGTCTGAACAGTGCAGAGTAGACCAATTCTTGACCAGTCATTCTCATCCTATGTGGAATAGGGTGGTGCATCAGAACCGCATCCAAAAGGTTTATCAGAACCTTGGAAAGCAGGGACTCTGCCATGTGTGTTTTGAAAAACACTACCCCCAGATGATTCTAATGTACCCTCCTCTCAGCTAAAAATTGTTGGGGCTCAGGATACACCACCTCAAAATATGACTGTAGGAGACCAGAATATGCTACCCAAAATATACTTCTCTGGCATATTTTGAGCTCGTTATTCTGAGAAACTGCAGACATAGGAGTAGCTCTGAAAAGCTGTCCTGTTGTAAAAGAAATGTACATGTATAAAGGAAATCTACATTAGTAAAACTATCTGTATCAGGAAGAGGGCTGCTTCCTGAGAGACTTTTTTTATGCCTATAACAAGACAACCTTTATTCACCATGCATTTCCTCCACTCACCCTCCCATGACTGGTGTCACCACCAGCCCCCAGAAGCCTGACCCCATTCCTTTCTGTAGCTCACAAAGCTATGCAAGTCTCAACCATCTGACTCTTTTTTAAGTCTCATATTCTGTGGGATTCCTGTGCATACCTACATAAGTAAATATGGTTTTTCTCTTATTAATCTGTCTTATGTCAATTTAATTTGTAGTTCAGCCAAAGAATCTAGAAGGGTGGAGGGAAGTCATTTTTTGCTTTCCTGGGGAAAAAAAAAAAAAAAAAAAGATCATTCTATTTCTTGTTTTTGACAAACACTCTCACCAAAACTTTACTCTGCTTGGGTAGGCCTGAATTTGGGCTTCCTTCTCTGTCTTTAAATAATTCAGTTTGAGGCTCAGGCCTATAATCTTAGCACTTTGGGAGGCCGAGGCAGGAGGACTGCTTGAGCCCAGGAGTTCAAGACCAGCCTGAGCAACATCGTGCAACCCCATTATCTACCAAAAATTTCAAATTTATCTCAGTGTGATGGCATGTGTCTGTGGTCTCAGCTACTTTCAAGGCTGAGAAAGAGGTACTGCTTGAGCCCAGAGGTAGAGGCTGCAGTAAACTGTGATTGCACCACTGTACTCCAGCCTGGGTGACAGAGTGAGACCTTGTCTCTAAATAAATAAATAAAAATAAAGAATTTAGTTTGAGCAAGAATCCTAAGTCTGTTTAGGGGGGATTCCACACCTTTCATATCTGACTACCCTTGATATTGTATCACCCTGGTCTGCTTTCAGCAATAATTCCATCAAGTCAGTTTGGCCAGAAACCCTCTGGCCATCTATCCTTGATGTTTCCTCTTAGTAATTTTTTACCCACTGATCCCACCGTGTTCTTTGGCTATAAATCCCCACTTGCACTTGTTGGAGTTACAGTCAAGCCCAATCTCTCTCCTCTACTGCAAAAGCCTGTTGCAGTGGTCCCTAAACCTATCGCCATGTCCCTTCTCACCTGAATCTAGTCTGCCTTACTGTCTTTAACAAGTGTTTTGAATTTTTTTTTTAACAGTCTAGATAGTATTTACTTGTTCTCAAAAATTGGCTGCACATTGGAATCACCTGGAGAGTTTTAAAACAGTAACTAGTGCCTAGGTCCCACCCCTACAGAAATTCTGATTTAATTGGTACAGAGAGTGACTAGAGCAGAAGGAGTTATAAAAATTCCCCAGGTGATTATATTGTGTAGTTAAGTCCGAGAACCACTGTTCTGGATACTGTGCTTCAATTAAGTCATTCCAGACTCATCTCTTTTTGGCAGCCAATTCATGCTGTTGACTCATATTAAGTTAATTATCAACTAATTCCTATAAGTTTTTTCTTTCTACAGTTAATGACTAAGTCACATTACCTCCAACCTGTACTTGTGCCACTGAAAATTTCATCTTTTAAAATTTTTATTTTATTAGATAGAATCTATGGCTCTAGCCAGTCAAGATCTAGCAAGTCGAAACCTCATCATATCTAATTCTTTTATCTAGTGTATTTTCTATGCCTTTCAGCTTCACTTCATCCAAACTTTTAAAGAGCCTGTCTTTTACCTATGCCATTGACTGAAACGGCAGATACAATAAAGGGTCTTGCTTATCTCCTATAGGGTCCTCCCTGCAGGATGACGCTAGGCATTTAGATATGCTAATTCAACTAGCTCCAATTTATCTAATTGCCCTTTAATCCAGACCATATTTATTCATTTTTCTCGTAAGTAATTTATGGGAAATGAGTCTTCTTCCTGACAGTTCCTTCTTGGTCTCCTTTGTAATTTACTCCTCTTCTTCTCATTGCTGGAAAATTTTGGTCTCTTGATGGTTCCACTAGGATCCATGCTTTTTAATCCATATGCTTTTCTACTTATTTTTAACTACTACTTGTACACTGATGTACAAGTACTTGGCCCCATTTTCCCCCTACGTTTCAGGATCATATATAACTTCTTGCTGGAAATCTCCAAATAGATTACCTACAGGTTTCTCACTTCAACATGTTCAGAACTGAATCCTTCATCTTTACCATGCCCAAACCTGGTTCTCCTTCTGCCTTTCCCATATCAGCAATAAATGACACCACTTGTCTAGGCCAGAAATCTATGGGTTATTCTAGATTTATCATATTCTTGCACAACTAAGTCTAATCAGTTACTAACTTATGCCTATCTTACATCCTATATTTTTCAAATGTGCTCCTCTTCTCAACCCATACTATCACTGCCCCAGTCCAGGCACTAACCTCTTTTTGATTGGTTTCTATTAGTAACCCCTGAGCCAGGCTCCCTGTTTCCTCTTTTGTCTCACATCATTGCCAAACGGGCTCATTTAAGTTGCAAATCTGACAGTTTTACTCCAGCAATTAAAATACTTCAGTATATTAAAATACTTTTGCTTCTATAATAAAGTTCAAATTTATCAGCATGGCAAAAACTTTCTTTCTTTGAACCCAGCCTCAACCTGCAGCTCCTGCCATTTCCCACTTTGCACTTTATAATAATATCACACTGAATTTTATTCTCTCACTAAACATGCTGCTGAAGTGGATCTCTCTGCTTGGAATCTTGCTTCATCTCAGACCTAATTCTTGCTTGCTCTTTAGTCTTTAGTACTCATCTTGCACCTTGTCTTCTTCATGTCTAACCCCATCAAGTCAGTTTGGCCAGAAACTCTGGCCGTCTATCCTTGATGTTTCCTCTCAGTAATTTTCTACCCACTGATCCCACTGTATTCCTTTGCTATAAATCCCAGATTTAGTAAACTTCCCCCTCAGAGCTCTTGCACCATTCTGGACACACTCCTCTCATAGCAAGTACTACTTTATTTGGAATTATCCCCTTATGTATGTGGCTCCTGTTCCACACAATTTTTCATCTTTATATTCTGAGTGCTTGTTATATAGTAAATACTCAAGAAATGGTGGTTGAATTTTTAGTGAAGACCAGATGCTCAGTGTGAATAACATTTCCCTGTTCTGTCTGAAAAATCGAACCAAAAAGAAATTATTGTTTCATTGGACGTAACTGTTCCTAGCAAACTCAAGTCCTAGTGCCCAGTGCTTTTTCTACCTAGATCAAAGTTTTCCATAAAGTAATACATAATAAGGAAATATTTAGAATTTTGTAGGCCATATGATAATCTTCTCAACTCTGCTGTTGTAGCATGAAAGCAGGCATAGACAATGCATAAATAAATTGGCATGGCTTCCTTGGAATATAACCTTATTTACAAGAATAAGCAATGGGCTGCATTTGGCCTGTGAGCCATAGTTTGCCCACTCCTAATCTAGAACCTTCCAAACAAACTTTTAAAAAATCCACTATTTCTCTCCCACAGGAGATCCACATGCTACTACCATATCTCTCTATAATCCCTGATACACTCCAGCAATTTTTGCAAGTACAATCAGTACTCTCTGACTGTAGAGAGTATCCATGGGCTCCACATCTGAGGATTCAACCAACCTTGCATTAAAAAATACTTGAAAAAAATGGATGATTGTGTTTACTGAACATGCACAGACCACAGACATTTTTTCTTGTCATTATTCCCTAAATAATAGAGTGTAACAATTATTTGTATAGCATTTATGTTATATTAGATATTATAAGTAATCAGGAGATGATTTAAAGTATATGAGAATATGTGCATAGGTTATATGCAAATGCTACACCATTTTATATAAGGGACTTGAGCATCCAAGGATTTTGGTATCCGTTGGGAATTCTGAAACCAATACACTGTGCATACCAAGGTACGACTGCACTCAACACCAACATCAATGGATGGCAGAAAATAACCTTTACCATAAGTACCATTAAGAGTGTGAGGTGAAAATATGCCCATGTGATGTTGGGGAAAATAGAGATTGACCTCAACAAGAGGTTGGAGGATTCACTGAGCATAAAGTGATATGTGTGATCATCATCATGCCAAACCCAGGCCAGTACAAGATCCCAGATTGGTTCTTAAACAGACAGAAGGATGTGAAGGATGGAAATTATAGCTGAGTCCTGGCCAAAGGTCTGGACAACAAGCTCTGTGAAGATTTGCAGCAAATAAAGAAGATTCTTGCCCACCAGAGACTATGCCACTTTTTCTTTCTTTCTTTTCTTCTTTCTTTCTTTTCTTCTCTCTCTCTCTTTTTCTCTCTTTCTTTTTTCAAGACACAGGATCTCACTGTTATCCAGGCTGTACTGCAGTGGTGTGATCATAGCTTGCTACAGGCTAGAACTCCTAGGACTCAAACAATCCTCCCTCCTCACCCTCCTGAGTAGCTGGGACTACAAGTGTGTGCCACTACGCCTGGCTAATTTTTGTATTGTTTTGTAGAAACAGGGTTTTACCATGTTGCCTAGGTTGGTCTTGAACTCCTGGGTTCAAGAGATCCTCCCACCTCGGCCCCCCAAAGTGCTGGGATTACAGGCATGAATGACTGCACCTGGCCAAAACATACTACTTCACTTTCATGTCAAGACTAAGCCGATGGAGGCCACTGGCCTCTATGGCTACATCATGTTTGTATCCCAGAAGAAATAAATCTGTAAGCCTTGTCTATCAATAAATAGTTTATATACCTTTAAATATGCAACATCTAATCACTGATGTTTATTATGCAAAATCTCCCACTTCTTCAAAATGGGAACAGTATTTACCCATGCCCAGTTTCCTGGCACTTCTACCATCCTTTACAGTTCTACATTCTTTCCAGATTAGATCAGCAATGCAATTTGAACATCTTCCACAGAACACTGGGATGCAAGTTATCGGAGTTGGGAAACTATTTGGAATACAATTATGTTCTCCCACTTTGGGCTTCTCTTTCTCTTGCTAAGGAGTCTCTCCTTCCCTCCTACTTCTCTCCCTACTCTCCTCTGCAAAAAGACAGAAGTAAAACTGAGGTTGTGGAGCTTGGTTTTTCCTAAGTAATCTTTCAATAATAGATCACTGCTGACTTAACTACACCCAGTAGCCTGCTGCATCCTTGTTTCTCTTTAGAAATGCACTTTAAAAGTTGTATTTATTATTCCTCAAATTTTTGCAAACCTGAACATATTTCTATTTCTAAGTTTATACCACCCCTATGTACTTGCTCTTGGTCCTGTTTCCTTTCTTTGTATAACACTCTTTATCTTGTAAAAGGAAACTCTCCTCTTAGGCAGTGAGCCCACAGACTACAGAGAATTAGGACCTAGAAACAGAATGTGCAGTTATAGGGAAAAGTATCCAGCTGTGGCTGATGAGGAAGCAAGCCTGCTCATCAGACTTCACTATTAGAATGTGAAGTTTCATGAAGGCAAGGGGTTTTTGTTGTTACTGTTGTTGGTTTTATCTATTTTATTCACTGTTATATTTCCAGGTCCAGAACAATGCCTGACATGCAATAAATACTTGTTGAATGAGTGAAAAATGGTTATCATTAGGCAGGGCAACATCCAGGTGAAAGGTAAGTCAAAAAAGAGTATTCACCACTACATGACCAAGTAGGAAGAACCCAATTATGGAGGATCCAGGACAGGCTACAAGCAGACAGCACAAGAAAAATCTGCCAGCAGTTAACAAGGCTTCAGCACTGCCGACATGTTACGAAAAAAGAGGAAGACTGAGGTTAAGAAGGGTTCAAGCCCAGAGGCCATGGCCAAACCCAGTTTTTAGAAGTGGGCCTTATTCCTGAGCATAGCAGCAAGGCGTCTTGATGCTGATTTCCAAGTACGCAAAAGCCCCCTAAATTCCTCTTGTCTAACCTGTCTTCTGATTCTAACCTAAAGATTTGAAACACCATTTCCCAAAAATCTATTAGTCATAGTTTTTCTTTAGAATCAAAAGAAGAACTAAAGGCTTTTTGAGAAATTTCTCTGTAATCCTTCCTTTGTGTCCAAGCAGAGCCCCCACACAGTAAGGCACAAAACTGGATTCAAAGATTTAGCTAGCAGCCATGGTAACTAGGGTCTGTAGAATGACCCATGGGTAGTGATGTTTCAGAGGCCTGGGGAGCAGACCAAGTAGGACCTGATTATTTTTTTGAGCGAAACTCTAATTGGCCTATATTTCCTAAGTTTTGCATTTGCTAAGTAAATTTTTAGAAAGTGAGGGTATGTAGAATATAGACATTAAAAACAAAGAATAAAAGAGTTTTTACAGGCAAAGTAACTAGTCAAGTGTCACATTTTCTTGCAATTGACAAACACCACTTCTTGCTTGGAAGGCTGCATCTTTAGTTCCTAACTCAATGCCTGGTAGGAGACAATAAAATTCATTGAATGGGTGAATAAACGAATGAAATAGCTAGTCAATTAAGTTCATTTCATGATGTTTTGTGTATTCCAATTTTTTTGTGTCAGAATTGATTATTTGAATGTAACTCAAAGTCATGAGAGGTGCCTCATTGCTTATTTGACTCAAGGGATCAATCAATGGTAGGGTCCCTGCTTAAGGAACAACAGAATGCTACTAAGAGGTCAGGTACAAATATGATGTTCCATTGACTTACAAAGTCATTTTTCTCTACTATATTTTTTAAAGGCCTTGAGTAAAAATCCGTGAAAGAGCTCTTTAAAAAGACTGTGTCATATACCAATCATATGACAGTTGAGGTACTTTCAGTGTACAAAAAATAGTGAAAATAAACAAAGATTTAAAAATCTACTATGAATTACATAATACTTTTACATCTATAACTTTTAAAACACAAAAACACTTGTGAAAAAGTAATACACATATATAAGAGACATATTTATGTTACAGTTAAGATTGTAGACTTTGAGATTAAATGATCTGGATTTGAAGACCAGTTTATCCATTTCCTAGTCTCATGATCTTCAGCAATTTGCTTAACCTCTCTGAGACTGAGTTGCCTCACCTATAAAATGGGGGTCATAATTACACCTACCTCATAACATTTTTATGAGGATTAAATGAGATAATGTGTGCAAAGGGCTTAGTACAGTACAGAATATAAGTACAGTAACTATTAATATTTATTCATCTTATTAACATACATACTTTATGTAAATATTAATTCACTTGTTCTTGAAGTAATTCAGTGACTTCTCAGGCATCTGAAACACACAGATTGAAAAACACTGCTGGATTCAGTAGGAACTGGGACATAGGGTATCTTCAGAAAGGATAATGGAGAGCTGTGTTGTCACTGAAGGAGATGGAGCTTGGGACTTGGAAGACTGGCAGCGCTGCTTCTCCTTAGGAGGTCTGGCTGCTACTGGAGCAGCCCCAGGAAGGCTCTGTCACTAGGAACAAGAGCTACCACTAACTGAATTAGTCCATGGGAGCTGGGCACTGCTGCTGACAAGTACTGCCAAGATGGTCAGTGGTGGTCTGCCTCTGGGACCCTGCTGACTATACACAATAATGGAGGCTTACAAAAGAGGAACTAAGAAAATCCAAAGATTTGGAAGTGTCTGACCCTTTCTTCCCTTTATGGCTTCTCACTTGCTAAGCAGAATTTCAGCCCAACTCTCCATGCAACATCCAGTAGGGGACAAAAAACTATGCTCTATCAATACATCCTCATTGAGGAGGGTCAATAATCATTTCTCACCAAGAAAGTAGGAGGTCAGAAAGTGGACGAGGAAACAACCCAGTTTAGAGGATCGATCTAGAATCTTGTCCTCAGGCTTCTAGGGAATTATCTGAGTCTTGTATCTGAGACAAATGCAACAGTTTTCTTTACAAATGCTCAGTAAAAATAGTGATGATGATGATGATAATGATGATGCTCATTTGTATGCATTTACATGCAACCACAGCATTGTTTTTATTATAATACCTTAGCAATAACTAATGAGAACGTGTTAGGTGATGTTAAATAAAATACTTTTTTCCCAAAGACTGGGAACAGAGTTCACCAAGCAGCTTTTCTCGAGGCTCAATTTTGTCATCTAAAAATGAAGTGGTAGAAGCACAGGTTCTCAAGGTCACTTTCAGCTCTAGGATTATCTGACTAGACCACCCTACAATAAGGTGATGGATAAGAAAGCCAAGGTTTACCCTCCCTGTTACTCCTTTTATGCCTTTGAAATCTTTCCTTATTTCACCTGGTTGTGTTTCCTCCTTGTCAACCTTCAACTAACAGTGCCCAATACCGAGGCTTCTCTCTCTCTGTCTCTCAATTTTGGCACAAAATTAAATTCTGGCACAAAATTCCATTCCCAAACTATTACAGAGGCCATATTCTCAGATAGGTTGGAATCCATCAGAGAATTGGGCTTCACTTAGCCCAATTACTTTCTAGACTAAAACTAGATATGTACACTTTCACAGTTCTGTCCTTGTAATAATCGTCAGTTTTCCTACAAAACTATTAGCTCATATGCAACCATTTCCTTCTTCTGATGGAGAAAGTTTGTCTTATTTCCAAAAAATGACCATTTCCACAGCCAGTTATACACTTTTTCCCATTCATTTTTATCTGACTTTATTTATTTAAAAAAAAAATTCTTTAAGACCTCTACTTTGGAATTTTTTGCAGACGTTTCAGTCCTTTCATTTCTTTCTAGATTCAATACCAATGTCTAGAAAAATGGAATGGCAAGATATTGCTTGTTCCCTGTCTCACTCCAAAATAGCCATGCACATCAAAATCATACAACAAAGCTAACCTTAGGAGGGATAGATAAGTTTCCCTTAAAAAATAAAAAGAATTGTCAATTAGAAGTGAATTAAATATGTTTATAATGGAGCCAGAGGTTGTGGTTAAGACAAATGGATTGAAGGTAAAGTCAAATTTTTTTAAGTATAAGGAATATTTACATTAATCATTATACCTTTATGCCTGAAGAGCTGTTTTATAGGCTCTTTAAGCATAAAGAGATTGGATTTGAATTCAATGACCTTCCAAATTGAGGGTTTTTTTAATGCTACTCCAGAGTCATTTAAAAGTGGTGTTAGCTTTCTGTTCATGTTTGGTGAACTTTTTAAATCCAATAGCTTGATTTTAGAGTGTAACATAGAAAAGACTTTCTGATTTAAGAGTCTAAGCCTCTAGGAAATAAGATAGTATTTAAATGAACTTTTAAACCAAATAAAAAGTAGGCATTTAGGCTATGTGATTTAATCTTAATATTATATGTCAACATGAACACACAGCTTGTGATATTTAAAGTAAATATGGTTTTGTTCACATGTTGCTTGAGAAATTGAAATGAGTTGAGGTTTAGCCCCAGATGTGATTTTGTATAAGGTACATTGTTCAACAATACAGAGACCTGATTAAACTGCCTGGAACTGTCCACATGTGGGCTAAGAGGACAAGTTCTTGAGAGTTTCTTATGTCAAAAACAATGCTATAAAAAATCAGATTCTCAGAGATGTATCCTTAAAATGATAGATTGCTTTAAAAAGGTGCTTCAGTTAATCTATACCATTTTGGGGTCATGTTTATAAAAGTTAATACATCTCCTAGACATTAAAATAGTAGATTTTACTGACCTTGCTAATATGTAAATCATATAAATTTAAAAAATACAACTAAAATGCACAAAAACTACATAAACATTAAATCAAAGAAAAACATCAAGAGTCCATATTCCCATCACTTCCTCCAAGAAGCTGGTGTTAGGCTGCTATAAAAAAGCATCATCAAATAGATGGCTTATAAATAACAGAAATGTATTTCTCACAGTTCTGGAGGCTGGAGGTCTGAGATCAGAATGTCAGCATGGTCCGGCTTTGGTGCAGGTCCTCTTTCAAGTTGCATACTGCCAAGTTTCTTGTTTTATCCTCACATAGTGAAGAGCAGAGAGGGGAGGCAAGCTCTCTCAGGACCCCAATAAGGGCAGTAATTTCATTCATGGGGTCCCTACCCTTATAACCTCATCTAATCCTAATTACCTCCCAAAGGTCCCCACTCCTAATACCATCATATTTGGGAAACAAGGTATTAACATACGAATTTTTGGGGAACACAAACATTCAGTGCATAATAAAGCTCAAGTAATCACCTAAAGCCATCATGGAAATGCTAACACTCAATTTTTCTGAAATTCATAAATAGCACTTTATATGAAATGGAAATATGAGTGGCAGGTGAATGATTTAAATTAGTTGCTCAGAGTACATTTTTCCAGTTAGAAGAAAATCATCATAGGATTGGATATAGGTTTTAGGTGGATATGATGTGATCTTTTCAGTCTATAGCCAAAAGAAAGAAAAGAAAAGAATAGATGCTGAAGTTTGAAGATTCCCTAAGAGTTGCAGAAGGGGGACCAGCTAAGTAATGAGCCAGGAGAGCAGACACAGGTAGCTCTGATTCAGGTGATGCTCCTGTAATGCAACTTGCAAGAGAAGGTGGGAGTGACCCTAAAAGAATTATTCCGGTAGGTCACAGATAGCCAATGGCCCAAGACTTTTCAAAACCTGGAAGACTCATAAGCATAAGATAAAGATAACATAAGATAAATGTTAAGTCTTCCTGAGGCTATAAAATCAAAACAAAGTGGTAACAGTTGAGGTTAGTAAGCAATACTACTAACACCTCACTTTCATCATTCCTTTGGATCTTAAACTAAAAAATGATAACTTCTTTAAATGGTTTTGTGGGTATTAAATGAAATAATGTATGTAAAAGACCAGGACCTGATAACGACTCAAGTGTCAGTTCACTTCATACTCTCTTTCCTGGCTTCTCAGGGCTTGAAAGTAGATCTCATTTAAATGATGAAAAAGAGTTTAAAGAGTTGAACTAGAGCCTGCTAGACCAGCTGCGTGAAGCTTGTGTCAAAGTGTGCTATTCAAATGGAAAAGTTGCTGGATTTTCCTTTACAATACCACGAACATATTTACATTTGCTCTCTCTCCTTCCTTAATTTTCATGACTTCCTCCTAGCACTGCTCTAAGCTGGCTAATGAATGTCATCAATGATCTCCTCCTTTCCAAATTCAACATATACTTTGGAATGCTGTGCAGAATTAGACACTTCTTGGTTCTCCCTCTTGCTTCCATTTCTGTTACTTTCCTGGTTTACTTCTACCTCCTTCCATCTTCCTCTTCTTGGTTTCTCCTTTAAATGTCAATACTCCCCAGAGCTCTTCAGTTACTTTAATTATACCCTCACGACTCTCTCCAAACTCCTTAACTTCAACTGCAACCTATAGATATATATATATTTTTTTGAGTTGGAGTCTCACTGTGTCACCAAGGCTGGAGTGCAGTGGCGCGATCTCAGCTCATGACAACCTCTGCCTCCAGGGTTCAATCGCTGAGGTGATTCTCCTGCCTCAGCCTCCCAAGTAGCTGGGACTACAGGCATGCACCACCACACCCAGCTAATTTTTCTGTATTTTTAGTACAGATGGGGTTTCACCATGTTGGTCAGGCTGGTCTTGAACTCCTGAGCTCAGATGATCCACCCACCTCGGCCTCCCAAAGTGCTGGGATTACAGGCATGAGCCACCGCACTTGGCCTACAACCTATATATACTCTTATCATATATCACCATTCATACTGTCTGTTCCAAGTTATAGCCTATAAATCCAACTGCCAAAAGAAGTCTGAGATCAGTTCGGTTCCAACTGAATGTCCCAAACACATCTCATATTAAACATATCCCCAGACACCCCAGATCTCCTTTTCTCCCATGGTGCTTTGCAGATGCCTTATCCTAGCATTTGTCACACTGTACTGCTGGGGTTATTTCATTGAAGACAAGGACTATTTCTTATTCAATTTAAAATTCCTAGCCCCTGGCAAAGCACTGCCACACAGCAGGCATCTGCTAAATATGAGTGAGGAAGTACAAGTCTTGTGACACTGTTGAATTGAACCTGACACAGAGCATCTCTGCTCTGCCTAGAGTGTTTCCTTCTTTCCTTGGCTCTATAGTTTGTCTGGGTTATGTTTTGGTTACTGGGTTGCTTTGTTTTTAACTTTCTGATTGTTGCTGGGTAATTTCCTTGGGACTCTCTTGGTTGCTATGCTTCACATGCTGTGAGATTTCCATTTGTAACTAAATGGTCACATTTTTTTTTATCAGCCTCTGGCATGAAACAGGGCCTCAAAGAAGCTCAACTGCAACCACACACATATTTGTGGACAGTAACAAGCAGGAAAGGAGTTTGGCAGGAGTTCCCTTATCTCTGCCCAGAACCATCCCTCGTGTCTCATTTCACTGTCTGCTTCCTCAAAAAAGAGCTCACTTTCTCACTACTCAACATGCCCATGTGAATGTTTATTCCACTAGTAATGGATCTATAAATTTATAAAATGAAGTTTATTAACCTCAAAATAAAAATGAGAGGTTGAAGCTTTTTTTCTCTAGCTTTTGTGGGATAAGGTCTTTTGGTAATTTTTTTGGTTAACTTTAAAACAGATATTGTATGGCTGACCTTTTTTAAAACGTAGAAGAGTTCCATTGAAATCCTATTTGGAAGGAGATGTCTAGTTTATTTGTCTTTTATAAACATGTTACAGTAAACTTCGTTTATCTAGAAATGTTGGGAACTGAAGTATTCAGATTAATCGAATACCCTAATTAATCCAAAAATATTTCCTAAATATTTCTCAACACTATCTTAGGCATTGAGATGAAAATTGAAGAATTTTACAATACTGTTGGGAGTGAGGAGAAATCTAAGACATGTGTAGTAATTTGTGAACAACTTAAGAGGATAGTAGCAAATCAAATAAATCCTTAATTGAGCCCTTGAGGCTGACAAAATATGGCGATGTTCCTCTGGGCAACTTAATCTCTTGTTTTCCAAAATGATTATTCAAGCCTTCTTCACTCTCCTCAAACTACTGATTCTCTGCTGCGGTGCCACTGTTACAGCCATTGACTTCACCTACATTTTTGCCACCTCTCCCATGCTCAGAGGGCAACCTTGACTCCTGCTTCATATGAGAGAATAAAACACAGAAGCCCTCAGAAATGTCCTCAACTTCTTAAAACCAAATATATCAGCTTACATCCAGTCCTTTCACTCCGTTCAGATACAATAAAGGAACTGTCCCTTTCCTATCTAAGGCCAATCCTTCTAGTGTCGTAGATAGATCCCCCTCCTCCTTTCTTCTCAGAATTCTTAAACAGGAATAACTATTCTTTCTCACTTTTACAGACTCATCCCCCTCCATCAGAATTTCCAAATAGTTTTCAAAACATCTTCAAGACTTTCATTGAAAAACTATCCCTCTCAACTCCCATTCTCCAGCTGATGTGATGCTATCTTTCTTTCCCTCTTCACAGACGTATTTTCCAGAAAACTTGTCTACACTTGCATCTCCACTTTCTCAACCCTCATTCACTCATCAACCCAATCTGGACCCTGCCTCACACTCCACCAAAGGAGCTCTTGCAAATGTGACTGATGTGTTCCATGTTACTAATAGGTGTTTCTCACATAGCTTCAATTATAACCTACATGATAATTCACAATTTATTTATTTGTAAGGAGTGACCCAACTCTGAAGCCACATTCCCCACATTTGAGTCACAGCTCTACCACTTAATACTTGCATGCCTCAAGGAAGTTTTGGAACCTCTCTGTGCCTTGATATTAAAAATGTAAATAATAGGTAATAATTAACCTCAAATACCTGCAGATATTCAGTGGATTCTCTCACACATATATATATAAATGTATTGAAATAGCACCTACAAATTGCTATTATATGTCTAGCCCAAATCTCTCTTCTGAACCCTAGACTCACATATGAAATTTCATACTGGACATTTCCACTTACACATGTCAAAGGTACTGTATTAGTTTTCTACTGATGCTATAACAAATTACCACAAACATGAATATAGTTCTGTAGGTTAAAAGTTTGACAAAGGTCTCAATGGATGAAAATCAAGGTCCAAGTTGCTAGTAGCGCTGTTTTCCTTTCTGGAGGTTCAAGGGGAAAATCCGTTTTCTTGCCTTTGTCAGCTTCTAGAGGCCACCTGCATGACTTGAGTTATGATCCCTTTTCTCCATCTTCTATGGCATAACTTTTTCTTACTCCCTTCTTCTGTCTCCCTCTTTGCTCTTTAAAAATTGAGATGTAATTCACATACCATAAAATTCATCATTTTAAATTTAAATTCAGTGGTTGATGGTATATTTACAAAGTTGTACAAGCACCACGACCATCTAATTCCAGAACATTTTTATCATCCCCAAAGGACATCCAATGCTCCTTAGCAGTAACTCCCCATTCCTGCCTTGTTCAGCCCCTGGCAACTAGGAATCTATGGTCTGTCACGATGGATTTTCCCATTTGGAACCTTTTATAGACATGAAAGAATAAGTGGTCTTTTGTGACTGACTTCTTTTACTTAGCATCATGTTTTCAAGGTTCGTCCATGTGGTAGTATGTATCAATACTCCATTCTTTTTTATGGCTGAGTAATATTTTATTGTATGGATATACTATATTTGTTTATCTGCTCATCAGTTGATAAACATAGGGATTGTTTCCACTTTTTGGTTATTATGAATAATGCTACTATAAACATTCATGTACAAGTTTTTGCGTGAACATATTTTTTCAGTTCTCGTGGATATGGACCTAGAGGTAGAATCATTTTACATTCCCACCAGCAGTGTATGAGGATTCCAATTTATCCACATCCTCACCAACAGTTATTTTCTTCCTTTAAAAAATTTATATAACCATCCTAGTGGCTATGATGTGTTATCTCATCATCATTTTGATTTGCATTTTCCTAATGACTGATGATGTTGAACATATTTTCAGTTGCTTATTGGCCATTTATGTATCTTTTTTGGAGAAGTGAATATTCAAATCCTCTGCTCAGTTTTTAATTTCTTGGTTTTTTTTAAATGTTGAGTTGTAAAAGTTCTTTTTATATTCTGGACAGTTAACTCTTTTCAGATATATGATGAGCAAATATTTTCTCCCATAGTGTGGGTAGTCTATTCACTGTTTTTGATACTGTCTTTTAATACGCAAACTTTTTAAAATTTTGGTGAAGTCCAATTTATTTATTTTTTCTTTGGTTGCTTGTGCTTATGGTGTCATATCTAAGAAGCCATTGCCTTGGTCAAAGGTCATAAAGATTCATGCCTATGTTTTCTTCTAAAAATGTTATAATTATGCCTCTTATATTTAAGTCTTTGATCCATTTTGAGTTAATTTTTGCATATGGCATGAGGAAGGCAGTCCAAATTCATTTGGCATGTGGACATCAAGTTGTCCCAGCACCCTTTGTTGAAAATGCCATTTCTTCCTCATGGAATGGTGTTATCACCCTTGTCAAAAATCAGCTGACCATACATGTATGGGTTTATTTGTCTAAATTTATATCCGTATTATACTGTTTGGAGTAGTATTTCTTTGAAGTAGGGTTTGAAATCAGAAAGTGTACATCTTTCAGTTTGCTTCTTATTTTTCAAGAATAAGATTATTTTTATTTTTCTGGGTTCCTTGTAATTCCACATAAATTTTAGGATCAGCTCGTCTATTTCTGAAAAAAGGGAAGTTGGAATTTTGTTAGAGATTGCATTATATCTGTAATTAAATTGGGGGATATTGCCATCTTGACAATATTAAGCTTTCAATGCAAGAATACCAGATGTCTTTCCATTTATTTAGGTCTTCTTTAATTTCTTTCAGCAATATCTGGTAGCTTTCAATGTAAATGTCTTATGCCTCTTTGGTTAAATTTACTCTTAAGTATTTTATTTTTTTATGCTATTTTAAAGTGTAATTGTTTTCTTGATTTTATTTTTAGATTACTCATTGCTGGTATGTGTGATTGCTCATTACTGGTATGTATAATTACACCTCACTTTTGTACATTGAGCTTGTATCCTGCAAACTTGCTGAGCTTCTTTGTTAGCTCTAATAGCTTTTTTGTGGATTCTTTATGGTTTTCCACATATAAGATCATGCCATCTGCAAATAGATACATTTACTTCTTCCTTTCCAATCTGGATGCCTTTTTATTCTGTTGAATGTAAGTGGTTAGAGCAGGCATCCTTGGTTTTCCTGATTTTAAGGGGAAGGCTTTCTGTCATTCACCATAAGCATGATGTTTGTTGTGGGATTTTCAAAAATGCCTTTTACTAGTTTGAGGAATTTCCTTTTACCCCTAGTTAGTTGAGTATTTTTGTTATGAAAGGGTGTTGCATATGGGTCAAATGGTATTTCTGCATCTGGTGAAATGATCATGTGGAGTTTTTCCTTTATTCTAAAATATGCTGTATTATATTGATTCAGTTTTGTGTGTTGAACCAATCTTGAATTCCTGGAATAAATTTCATTTGGTCATGATACATAATCCTTTCTACATGTTGTTGGATTATGTTTACTACCATGTTGTTGAAGATTCATAAGGGATATTGGTCTATAGTTTTCTTTTCCTATGATGCTTTTGTCTGGCTTTTGTATCAGGGTAATAGTGGCCTTATAGAATGAGTTAGGAAATGTTCCCTTCTCTTCTATTTATTAGAAGAGTTTGTGATGGATTGGTGCTAATTCTTCCTTGGCTGTTTGGTAGAACTCACCAGTGAAACCATCTGATCCTCAGCTTTTCTTTAATAAAAAATTTTTGATAACTGATTCAATCTCCTTACTTGTCATAGGTGATTTTATATTTCTTCTTGAGTCAGTGTTGGTAGTTTGTGTCTTCTAAGAATTTGTAATTTTATCTAGGTAATCGAACTTGTCAGCATACCATTATTTACCATGTTTCATTAAAATCCTTTTTACTAAGGAGGAACATTGCTAGCAATGTCTGCCCTTTCTTTCCTGATTTTAGTAATTTGAGTCTTCTCTCTCCCACTCTCTCTCTCTTCGAGTAGTTATCAGTCTAGTTAAATGTTAATCAAGTTTGTTGATATCCTTAAAGAAATAACTTTTGGTTTCATTGAGGTTCTATATGATTTTTCCATTCTCTATTGTGTTTATTTTAGCTCTAATATTTTTTTGGTTCAGTTTGCTCTTCTTTTTTTTTTTTTTTTCTGAATGTGAAAATGTAGGTTTTTTCTTCTTTTTAAAATGTAGGTGTCCATAATGGTTGAACTAGTTTACAAGCGATTCCTCAAGGATCTAGAACTAGATGTACCATATGACACAGCCATCCCATTACTGGGTATATACCCAAAGGATTATAAATTATGCTGCTATAAAGACACATGCACACGTATGTTTATTGCAGCACTATTCACAATAGCAAAGACTTGGAATCAACC
>NW_012101831.1:68180-73686 GCF_000951045.1 Mandrillus leucophaeus | reverse complement strand
AAAAAAAATGTAGGTGTCTACAGTTATAAATCCTCTCTGATCACTGCTTTCATTGTATCCCATTAGTTTTGGTATGCTGTGTTTTCACTTACATTAATCTAAAAGTATTTTCTAATTTCCCTTGTGGTTTCTCCTTTGAATCATTCATTGGTCCTTTAGATGTATGTCGTTTAATTTCCACATATGTGTGAATTTTTCAAATTTTCTTCTGTTTTTGATTTTTCAACTTCATTTCATTGTGGGCAAAAGGACACACTGTGTATGATTTCAATCATTCTAAATTTGCAGGATTTGTTTAATGGCCTAACATATGGTCTATTTTGGTGAATATTCCATGAGCACTTGAAAAGAATATGTATTCTTCTGTAACTGGGTGGAGTGTCTGTTAGGTCTAATTGGTTTGTAGCATTGTTTGGGTTTACTTCCTTGCTGATCTTCTATCTACTTGTCTATCAATTATGATAAGTGGGGTACTGAAGTCTCATATTATTGTTGAATTATCTATCTTTGTTCAATTTGTAAGCTTTTGCTTCATATATATTGAGTCTCTGTTAAGTATATTTACATCTATATTTATTGCATTTTTCTGGTAGATTAATCTTTTATCATTATAAAGTGTCCATCTTTGACTCTAGAAATAACATTTGTCTTAAAGTCCATTTTGTCTAATATTAATATAGCCACTAGAGCTTTCTTTTGGTTACTTTTGCAGGTATCTATTTTCTATCCTTTTACTTTCAACCTATTTGCACCTTTGTATCTAAAGTGAGTCTCTTGTAAGTAGCATATAATTGGACCATATTTTCATATTTTAGAAGCCATCTGCCAATCTGTCTAACTGGAGAATTTAATCTATTTACACATTTAATATATTTATTGATAAAATGGGATTTACATCGCTACTTTGCTATTTTGTTTTTATTTGTTATGTCTTTTTTGTTTCTGAATTCCTCCATTACTGCCACCTTTTCTGTTAAACAGATATTTCTAGTACACCATCTTAATTCCTTTGTATAGTTATCTTCTACTATATATTTCTGAATTATTTTCCTGGTGGCTTTCCTGGTGATTACCATTAATATCTTAAGGTCAAGTGATTAAAACCTCAATTCTATCTGTAACCTTAATTCCTGTTTGCAATGTAAAATTTATTCACAGGTTCCAGGAATTAGGTTGTGAACATTTTGAGAGGGCCATTATTTCTGCCTACTACAGATACGTAAAAGTCAATACACCAAAGACCCTTCCCTTTCATTAAATGTGTGCACACAAATACACAATTGTGCACACACTAATAGACTTCACAAAATAAACTATCAAATGACAAATACACTCTTGGTGCTCTTCTAATGCTTTCTTATCTCATGGCTGATGGAATAATCTATGGTGTTGCTTAAGCCAGACCTAGGAGTCATATTTGACATCTTCCCCTCTGTCACCCTTCAAATCAGATTTATCACTGAGTCATAATGATTTACCTCCAAAAAAATTCTTTGTAATTGACCCATTGTTCTGCAGTCCTACTTCCATTGCTCTTATCTAAACCAGTGTTTATGAACCTTTTTTTCTTATTATTTTCTATTGGTTTCCTTTTTGTACCCATGAAATGTTAATACCATGAGTATACTGTACAACTGTGATTTATATATAAAAAGAATAAGTTTGTCTGCTCTGCCTATAGAGTAGCTATTCTTTTATTCCTTTACTTTCTTAATAAACTTGCTTTCACTCTACTATATGGACTTTCTCTGAATTCTTTTTTGTGTGAGATCCAAGAACCCTTTCTTGGGGTCTGGATTGGAACCCCTTTCCAGTAACATCTTGCTGGCAAAGCACAAAGGAAAAATATTGAGGAGTCCCCTGACCCAAAGGAGATAAACAGCAGCAGCAATTGACTGACTTTGGGTAAGTGGTGGGGTACTAAGGCAAAGGATGTGATGGGGTTGGAGACCTAACTTAGGAGGGTTAGCGTCCCTCCTAAGACAGAGTGGGTTAAAGGCTCCTCTTAATAGAAGACAAGGATATTTAAAGAACTTGGGTTCCAGGCCCAACTTAGGAAGACTTAGAGTCCTTCCTAAGGTTTAGGGGGTTAGAGGTCCCCCACTTCAGTAGAGTCTTGGTTAAAATGGATTTGGTACTATGGTATGTTAGTCACTATTCTCTTTGGATTAATTTCCCTTGCGCTCTTTGCTGATGGCTATGGGTGACAGGATTAGGCATATGCAGGATCATGGGACATGGAGAACTTTCTTCTCCCCAAAGGGGGACACCTGAGAGCTGATGGGACTGCTGGAAAAGATCTCGTCACTACTGAGAAGCCTGAACTTTTGATTCAGTGTCACTGCAATGGGTGGGTCTTTCTCTGGTCTCCCTGAGCTCTTTGCCTTCTCCACCCCACTGCAGACAATGCTTTTCTCTCTCTCTTTCTCTCCTTTCCCTTTTCTATATTTTCTGTTACTCAGAGCGACCATCTTGCCCAGAGATCACATGTTGAGACTACTTTAATCCACTTCGAATGGATTAAAGATGACAGAGCCCATCCAGGGGAAACTTTGAGGCTTGTCATTTCAATATTGGGTGCTAAGAAGAGTGGCTAATATCTATGTTTTGTCACGTGTATTTTGCACCAGCCAGAATGGAAAATGTTAATTCGGGTCCCCCATGCATTTGGTTTGGTGGCATCTTAGAAAATTGAGAGGCTTTGCCTGTGATCCCATGAAACAGAAAAAAAAAGAAAAAAAAAAGATTTTCTTTTGTGTTGCAGCTTGGCCCCTAGGGTTATGGTGTGGCAAGTAGGGTTGCTAGGGCCCCTGAGGGAAAGGGAACCCAGAAGCCTGGTATGCTGACAAAAATTTAGGAATTTCTTACTAGTCAGGCTTCTGGCTTCTCTTACTCTATGCAAACTGGTTGAATGAATGGTGAAAATCCCTGTTTATCTCTACTGTAAAATTTTGATTAATGGAGAAAAGATTTGTGAGGCTAGTCTGAAGCTGTAGTGAATACGCTGTACTTTGTGCTATGAATTTGTCTGTGTCGCTCTGTCATAAAGAGAAGTACCTTAGGATAGAACATAGGTTTAGGACTGCATAAGCCTGCTGTTCAAGTCAGTCCAACAAACTGGTAAGTTATGTCCTTGGGAGCTTGACCTTGTAATCACATGACAGTACTTTCTCTTAATCTCTGCCTTCCAAGAATGTTGAAATTCATGTCATAAGTTAGCTCTAAAAATTATCTTGAGCTGTTAAAAGCCTTTGCAAGCTCAAACTTGACTGCTGTAGGCTCCTTCTGGGAAGGGCAATTGAAACCACCAAATGCTGTAGCTAAACAGCTAAGGTTTTGCCATTTTACAATGGTGGCTTGGGTTTAGATTCAATTCCTGGATTAGGGAATGAGTCCTTCCTGGTTTGACATCTGTGTGATCTTTACTGTTTGTTGATTCTCTTCCCTTCCATGAGCCATCTTGAATTTTTCTTTCTCTGAGCACCTAAGAGGTTACCTTTGGTAAAGTTTAAAAGCCAGAAATATTGGACATGTGATGTGGCTAACGTCAGGTAATAAGAGATGTAAAAGAATTTTTTTAAGAGTGCTATGGTTAAAAGTCGGCTTAATTAAAAGCTGATATTCAAGCTCTAACAAACTGGGACTCCTTGGGCAAAACAGAGGTGCCACAGACCGTTTTGGGAAAAACCTCTGTTTTCCTCATGAAACCTCAGGAATTGAAAGTGGATAGACCCCTTTCAAAATCTAAGCTCCGTTGTGTTTTGCATTGCATTATCTGACATTTTTACTTTTGGGGTATTAGAAATTACTTCGTGTTATGCGAGAGTTTTGGTGTATAATAACTAGGTAGGAAATATACTTTTGGGGATGGCTAATGGCATTTATGGGGAGATACTGGGTTCCTTGCATGTTTGAATTAGAAAAGCAAACTCTTGGTCACCTGGAAGGTATGGCAACATGCCTACCCTTCTGTTGAGAAATAAGACTCCCATGGGAGATGGACTGATTCCCTCTTTTTGGGATCCAGAATCTGGTATTAAAAATAGGACCTGCAGGGCCAAGATGGGTGACTAGAAGCAGCAGTATTCAGAAGCTCCCATTGAAAAAACCATAATAAGCCTGTGAATCCTTCACCAGAAACCAAGGTATCCAGGTTGTCTCATCAAAATTGACTAGAAGACTGCTGTGACTCATGGAGAGAAGGAAGAAGAGTGTGTTGCTGTGGCCCACCTAAGAGCCACAGGGGCAGGGGAATCCCCTCCCCCCAGCCAAGGGAGGCGGTGAGTGAGCATGCTACCTAGCCAGGGAAACTGTGCTATTTCTATGGAACTGTGCAATCCCCGAATTGGAAAATCCCACTCAGGAACCCACGCCACTGGGGCTTAGCGTCTAAACCCTGGAACATGCAGATTCTTACAGCCTCTCAGCTGGAATCTGTTTAAGCCTACCAAACTCCTGACGTGAAGGGCAACCAGCACCTGCTGGGGCTGCCTGCTGTCTAAGCCATTTGAGCTCCTTGCGGGAGGGGCAGCAACTAGCACTGGGCCTAACACTCTAAGCTCCCTGGGCAGGGGAAAGGCGGTACCCATTTCTATAGCTCCAAGCTGTGCTTTTCTCCTACTGGAGGCAGGGAGGCTGGACGGTTTGGTCCCAAGACTTGTCCCCACAGCCCACACACTGGCTGTGGCAGTCTGCCGCCAGAGTGCCTCTTCAGGCCTAACACGGACCTATCCTTCCTCATTAGGTGGGGCTTCCCTGCAGGAACCCCAGTAACTCCAGCCAGAGGCTCAGGGACAGAATTCAGATCTCTCTGGGCCTGAGCCCCTAGCGGGAGGGGTGGCCACAGTCTCTATGGACCCGCAGACTTAGCCTCGCCTCCTGGTAGTTCTGAGGAATCCAGACAGCCCAGACAAATGGGTTTTCCCCCAGTGAAGCGCACTCCCTCCACCAAGGGAGAAGCGCTTCATTAAATGGGTCCTGCTCCCTGTGCCACTCAACTGGGTGAAACCCTCCAACAGGGGTTGTCAGACACCCTATACAGGAGCAATCCTACTGGCATCAGGTTGATGCCACTGGAGGTTAGAGGTCCCAGAAGAAGGAGCAGGCACCATCTTTGCTGTTCTACAGCCTCCTTGAGTGACATCTCCAGGGAGCGAATCAGATGAATATGGCCGGAGGTGAACCTCCAGCAAATTGCAGCAGTCCTAGAGAAGAGGAACCTGACTATTGAAAGAAAAACAAGCAGAAAGCAACAACAAAACAGCATCATCATCAACAACAACAACAAAAACGCCCCCTTAAAAACCCATCCAAGGGTCAGTAGCCTGAAAGACCAAAACTAGACAAACACATGAGGATGAGAAATAATCAACGAAAAAATGCTGAAAAACCAAAAGGCCACAATGTCTCTTCTCCTCCAAATGGTTGCAATGTCTCTCCATCAAGGGCACAGAAGTGGACAGAGGATCAGATGGATGAATTGACAGAAGTAGGCTTCAGAGGATGC
>NW_012101831.1:64789-68130 GCF_000951045.1 Mandrillus leucophaeus | reverse complement strand
AATAAGAGATGTAAAAGAATTTTTTTAAGAGTGCTATGGTTAAAAGTCGGCTTAATTAAAAGCTGATATTCAAGCTCTAACAAACTGGGACTCCTTGGGCAAAACAGAGGTGCCACAGACCGTTTTGGGAAAAACCTCTGTTTTCCTCATGAAACCTCAGGAATTGAAAGTGGATAGACCCCTTTCAAAATCTAAGCTCCGTTGTGTTTTGCATTGCATTATCTGACATTTTTACTTTTGGGGTATTAGAAATTACTTCGTGTTATGCGAGAGTTTTGGTGTATAATAACTAGGTAGGAAATATACTTTTGGGGATGGCTAATGGCATTTATGGGGAGATACTGGGTTCCTTGCATGTTTGAATTAGAAAAGCAAACTCTTGGTCACCTGGAAGGTATGGCAACATGCCTACCCTTCTGTTGAGAAATAAGACTCCCATGGGAGATGGACTGATTCCCTCTTTTTGGGATCCAGAATCTGGTATTAAAAATAGGACCTGCAGGGCCAAGATGGGTGACTAGAAGCAGCAGTATTCAGAAGCTCCCATTGAAAAAACCATAATAAGCCTGTGAATCCTTCACCAGAAACCAAGGTATCCAGGTTGTCTCATCAAAATTGACTAGAAGACTGCTGTGACTCATGGAGAGAAGGAAGAAGAGTGTGTTGCTGTGGCCCACCTAAGAGCCACAGGGGCAGGGGAATCCCCTCCCCCCAGCCAAGGGAGGCGGTGAGTGAGCATGCTACCTAGCCAGGGAAACTGTGCTATTTCTATGGAACTGTGCAATCCCCGAATTGGAAAATCCCACTCAGGAACCCACGCCACTGGGGCTTAGCGTCTAAACCCTGGAACATGCAGATTCTTACAGCCTCTCAGCTGGAATCTGTTTAAGCCTACCAAACTCCTGACGTGAAGGGCAACCAGCACCTGCTGGGGCTGCCTGCTGTCTAAGCCATTTGAGCTCCTTGCGGGAGGGGCAGCAACTAGCACTGGGCCTAACACTCTAAGCTCCCTGGGCAGGGGAAAGGCGGTACCCATTTCTATAGCTCCAAGCTGTGCTTTTCTCCTACTGGAGGCAGGGAGGCTGGACGGTTTGGTCCCAAGACTTGTCCCCACAGCCCACACACTGGCTGTGGCAGTCTGCCGCCAGAGTGCCTCTTCAGGCCTAACACGGACCTATCCTTCCTCATTAGGTGGGGCTTCCCTGCAGGAACCCCAGTAACTCCAGCCAGAGGCTCAGGGACAGAATTCAGATCTCTCTGGGCCTGAGCCCCTAGCGGGAGGGGTGGCCACAGTCTCTATGGACCCGCAGACTTAGCCTCGCCTCCTGGTAGTTCTGAGGAATCCAGACAGCCCAGACAAATGGGTTTTCCCCCAGTGAAGCGCACTCCCTCCACCAAGGGAGAAGCGCTTCATTAAATGGGTCCTGCTCCCTGTGCCACTCAACTGGGTGAAACCCTCCAACAGGGGTTGTCAGACACCCTATACAGGAGCAATCCTACTGGCATCAGGTTGATGCCACTGGAGGTTAGAGGTCCCAGAAGAAGGAGCAGGCACCATCTTTGCTGTTCTACAGCCTCCTTGAGTGACATCTCCAGGGAGCGAATCAGATGAATATGGCCGGAGGTGAACCTCCAGCAAATTGCAGCAGTCCTAGAGAAGAGGAACCTGACTATTGAAAGAAAAACAAGCAGAAAGCAACAACAAAACAGCATCATCATCAACAACAACAACAAAAACGCCCCCTTAAAAACCCATCCAAGGGTCAGTAGCCTGAAAGACCAAAACTAGACAAACACATGAGGATGAGAAATAATCAACGAAAAAATGCTGAAAAACCAAAAGGCCACAATGTCTCTTCTCCTCCAAATGGTTGCAATGTCTCTCCATCAAGGGCACAGAAGTGGACAGAGGATCAGATGGATGAATTGACAGAAGTAGGCTTCAGAGGATGCGTAATAAACTATGCTGAGCTAAAGGAGCATGTTCTAACCCAATGCAAAGAAGCTAAGAACCTTGATAAAAAGTTAGAGGAATTGCTAACTAGAATAACCAGTTTAGAGAGGAACATTAATGATCTGATGGAGCTGAAAAACACAGCGCGGGAACTTCGTGAAGTATACACAAGTATCAACAGTGGAATCGACCAAGCTGAAGAAAGAATATCAGAGTTTGAAGACCACCTTACTGAAATAAGGCATGCAGACAAGAATAGAGAAAAAAGAATAAAAAGGAATGAACAAAGCCTCCAAGAAATATGGGACTTCATAAAAAGACTGAACCTACGATTAATTGGAGTACCAGGAGACAGGGAGAATGGAAACAAGCTAGAAAACACACTTTAGGATATTACCCAGGAGAACTTTCTCAACCTAGCAATACAGGCCAACATTGAAATTCAGGAAATACAGAGAACACCATTAAGATACTCCACAAGAAGGTCGACCCCAAGACACATAATCATCAGATTCTCCAAGGTTGAAATGAAGGAAAAACTATTAAGGGCAGCCAGAGAGAAAGGCCAGGGTGCCTACAAAGGGAAGTTCATCAGACTAACAGTGGACCTCTCAGCAGAAACTGTACAAGCCAGAAGAGATTGGAGCCAATATTCAACATTCTTAAAGAAAAGAATTTTCAACCCAGAAGTTCATATCCAGCCAAACTAAACTTCATAATCAAAGACGAAATAATATCCTTTCCAGACAAGCAAATGCTGAGGGATTTTTTTACCACCAGGCCTGCCATGCAAGAGCTCCTGAAAGAAGCACTAAATATGGAAAGGAAAAACTGGTACCAGTCACTGCAAAAACACATTAATATATAAAGACCAATGACACTATAAAGAAACTGCATCAACTAGTGTGCAAAATTACCAAATAGCATCATGATAACAGGATCAAATTTACACATAACAAAACTAACCTTAAATGTAAATGGGCTAAATGCCTCAATTAAAAGACAAAGACTGGCAAATTGGATAAGGAGTCAAGACTCATTGGTGTGGTGTATTCAGGAGACCCATCTTACATGCAAAGACACACACAGGCTCAAAATAAAGGGATGGAGGAAAATTTACCAAGCAAATGGGAAGCAAATAAAAGCAGGGGTTCCAATCCTAGCCTCTGACAAAACAGACTTTAAACCAACAAAGGTCAAAAAAAGAAAGTGGACAAAGAATACGAACAGGCACTTCTCCAAGGAAGAAATTTATGTGGCCAAGAAACATACGAAAAAAAGCTCAACATCACTGATCATTAGAAAAATGCGATAAAAACCACAATGAGATACCGTCTTATGCTAGTCAGAATGGCAATCATTAAAAAGTCAAGAAACAACAGATACC
>NW_012101831.1:62555-64739 GCF_000951045.1 Mandrillus leucophaeus | reverse complement strand
TACAAGCCAGAAGAGATTGGAGCCAATATTCAACATTCTTAAAGAAAAGAATTTTCAACCCAGAAGTTCATATCCAGCCAAACTAAACTTCATAATCAAAGACGAAATAATATCCTTTCCAGACAAGCAAATGCTGAGGGATTTTTTTACCACCAGGCCTGCCATGCAAGAGCTCCTGAAAGAAGCACTAAATATGGAAAGGAAAAACTGGTACCAGTCACTGCAAAAACACATTAATATATAAAGACCAATGACACTATAAAGAAACTGCATCAACTAGTGTGCAAAATTACCAAATAGCATCATGATAACAGGATCAAATTTACACATAACAAAACTAACCTTAAATGTAAATGGGCTAAATGCCTCAATTAAAAGACAAAGACTGGCAAATTGGATAAGGAGTCAAGACTCATTGGTGTGGTGTATTCAGGAGACCCATCTTACATGCAAAGACACACACAGGCTCAAAATAAAGGGATGGAGGAAAATTTACCAAGCAAATGGGAAGCAAATAAAAGCAGGGGTTCCAATCCTAGTCTCTGACAAAACAGACTTTAAACCAACAAAGGTCAAAAAAAGAAAGTGGACAAAGAATACGAACAGGCACTTCTCCAAGGAAGAAATTTATGTGGCCAAGAAACATACGAAAAAAAGCTCAACATCACTGATCATTAGAAAAATGCGATAAAAACCACAATGAGATACCGTCTTATGCTAGTCAGAATGGCAATCATTAAAAAGTCAAGAAACAACAGATACCGGCAAGGCTGTGGAGAAATAGGAATGCTTTTATACTGTTGGTGGGAGTGTAAATTAGTTTAACCATTGTGGAAGAAAGTGTGGCAATTCCTCAAGGATCTAGAACCAGAAATACCATTTGACCTAGCAATCCCATTACTGGGTATATACCCAACAGAATATAAATCATTCTATTATAAAGATAAATGCACATGTATGTTTACTGCAACATTCACAATAGCAAAGACATGGAATCAAACCAAATGCCCATCAATGACAGACTGGATAAAGAAAATGTGGTATCTATACACCATGGAATACCACACAGCTATAAAAAGGAATGAGATCATGTCCTTTGCAGGGACATGGATGCAGCTGGAAGCCATCATCATCAGCAAGCTAAAACAGGAACAGAAAACCAAACAACACATGTTCTTACTCATAAGTGAGAGCTGAACAACGAGAGCACATGGACACAGGGAGGAAAACAACACACACCAGGGACCGTCAGGGGAGAGAGGTGAGGAAGAGCATCAGGACAAATAGCTAATGCATATGGGGCTTAATACCTAGATGATGGGTTGATAGGTGTAGCAAAACACCATGTCACACCTGTGTATCAATTATATATGTTTACCTATGTATCAAACCTTCACGTTCTGCACATGTATCCCAGAACTTAAAGTAAAATAAAATTAAAAAAAAAAAACTTTACCAAAAAAAATGAATTTTTTTTTTGGTAACAAGTCACAATTGGAGAAATTGGTTATTTTACAAAGGCTTTGACTGGAGTGGCTTGCTTTCTTTTAAGGAATCAAACTTGACTTGTAGAGTCAATAAAAGCCTCTTGGGAAAACTGGCATCATGCCTTGTCTACACAGTCCCTGTACTGGTTTCCTGACCTGTGGTAAGTAAAGAACGTCACTTTCTAACAGGTCCAGGAGCTCCAAGTTATCTTGGGACCCCGAGAGGAAAGGAATTTACCCAGTTCATAGGTATTTGACAATAGAAACTCATGGCTAGGCTCAGGTTTAAAAACCATTTTATCTGAGATTCCTTTTATGGAACAAAGTTCCATCAAAGTCAATGTAAAAAGCCTATGTGAAAAATAATTATTCTTGCTGCACTTTATACCAATAATCAGGCCAAGTATAATAAAGCAAATTGGTCTTACCATGATATGTCTTTAGTAAAAATGGGAAACTGGAAAGAGGAAAATTATATTTCAAGAACTAAGGTATACCTGTTATTTGATTCTAGTCTCATCAGTTGTTTTTGAGGGGTTTTTTTCCCAGCAATTTAGACTAACCCTGCTTATTCCTGTGAACCAACCAGTGATCTCTGGCCAGTGCTCAAAAGAAACAGGAGGAATGGGTAATGTAAAAATCTGGATTCATATTCTAATTCGGGTTATGTATTGGTATCAGCTAGCAACCTCACATC
>NW_012101831.1:0-62505 GCF_000951045.1 Mandrillus leucophaeus | reverse complement strand
CCAGGAGCTCCAAGTTATCTTGGGACCCCGAGAGGAAAGGAATTTACCCAGTTCATAGGTATTTGACAATAGAAACTCATGGCTAGGCTCAGGTTTAAAAACCATTTTATCTGAGATTCCTTTTATGGAACAAAGTTCCATCAAAGTCAATGTAAAAAGCCTATGTGAAAAATAATTATTCTTGCTGCACTTTATACCAATAATCAGGCCAAGTATAATAAAGCAAATTGGTCTTACTATGATATGTCTTTAGTAAAAATGGGAAACTGGAAAGAGGAAAATTATATTTCAAGAACTAAGGTATACCTGTTATTTGATTCTAGTCTCATCAGTTGTTTTTGAGGGTTTTTTTTTCCCAGCAATTTAGACTAACCCTGCTTATTCCTGTGAACCAACCAGTGATCTCTGGCCAGTGCTCAAAAGAAACAGGAGGAATGGGTAATGTAAAAATCTGGATTCATATTCTAATTCGGGTTATGTATTGGTATCAGCTAGCAACCTCACATCAGCTTGTTGACAACAGTTGCCCAGTTCATAGAAAGCCTTGTTATTTAATTTACTTGGGATAATTTTACTTACTTTGCTTTACTGTTGTGGAATATATTCCTGTTGTACTTGTTGTGCAGGAATGCAGGATAAGCTTACCAAACATTTTCTTAAATCGAACACTTATTAATCTTCCAGATGTCAACTTTTGTTGGAACTTGGAATTATAAATGGCCATACTGATACTTTCTGACTGAGTTCCTCTCTACCCCAAATATAAAAGACCCTAATAGTTAAGCAAGAATATCATCACCCCTATTCGGCCTGAAGAAGTTACAGAAGATAGATCTTTGCCGCTCTGCAACCCTTAGGATTAAGGGTTCTCTTGTAAAAAGGAAGGAGGAAATATGTCAGAGGCGTTCGAACCAGAGCTACTCCATCTTGAATAGGGGCTGGGTAAAAATAAGGCTGAGACTTATTGGGCTGCATTCCCAGGAGGTTAAGTAATTCTTAGTCACTAGATGAGATAAGAGGTCAAATTATATTTTCCAGCAAAAGTAAAACTATTAATAACATTAAATCAGAGTGAACAGGCAACCTACAGGAAGGTCACAAAGACCTTGCCAATAAAACAGCATATAGTAAAGAAGCTGGCCAAATCCCACCAAAGCCAAGATGGCAACGAAAGTGACCTCTGGTCATCCTTACTGCTCATTACATGCTAATTATAATGTATTAGCATGCTAAAAGACATGCCCAGCAGTGCCATGACAGTTTACAAATGCCATGGTAATATCAGGAAGTTACACTACGTGGTCTAAAAAAGGGAGGAACCCTCAGTTCTGGGAATTGCCCACCCCTTTCCTGGGAAACTCATAAATAATCTACCCCTTGTTTAGGATATAATCAAGAAATAACAATAAAAATGGCAGCTGAGCAGCCCACACTGCTGCTCTCCCTATGGAGTAGCAATTCTTTTATTCCTTTACTTTCTTAATAAACATGCTTTCACTTAAAAAAAAAAATAGACAAACAGAAAGCCAAGTCATGAGTGAACTCCCATTCACAATTGCTACTAAGAGAATAAAATACCTAGGAATACAACTTACAAGGGATGTGATGGACCTCTTCAAGGAAAACTACAAACCACTGCTCAAGGAAATAAGAGAGGACACAAACAAATGGAAAAACATTACATGTTCATGGATAGGAAGAATCAATATTGTGAAAATGGCCATATTGCCCAAAGTAATTTATAGATTCAATGCTATCCCCATCAAGCTACCATTGACTTTCTTTGCAGAATTAGAAAAAACTACTTTAAATTTCATATGGAACCAAAAAAGAGCCCGAATAGCCAAGACAATCTTAAGCAAAAAGAACAAAGCTAGAGGCATCACGCTACCTGACTTCAAACTATACTACAAGGCTACAGTAACCAAAACAGCATGGTACTGGTACCAAAACAGATACATAGACCAATGGAACAGAACAGAGGACTCAGAAATAACACCACACATCTACAACCATCTGATCTTTGACAAACCTGACAAAAACAAGCAATAGGGAGAGGATTCCCTATTTAATAAATGGTGCTGGGAAAACTGGCTAGCCATATGCAGAAAATTGAAACTGGATCCCTTCCTTATACCTTATAAAAAAATTAACTCAAGATGGATTAAAGATTTAAACATAAGACCTAAAACCATAAAAACCCTAGAAGAAAACCTAGGCAATATCATTCAAGACATAAGCATGGGCAAAGACTTCATGACTGAAACACCAAAAGCAATGGCAACAAAAGCCAAAACAGACAAATGGGATCTAATTAAGCTAAAGAGTTTCTGCACACCAAAAGAAATTATCACCAGAGTGAACAGGCAACCTACAGAACGGGACAAAATTTTTGCAATCTATCCATCTGACAAAGGGCTAATATCCAGAATCTACAAGGAACTTAAACAAATTTACAAGAGAAAACAAATAACCCCATCAAAAAGTGGGTGGAGGATATGAACAGACACTTCTCAAAAGAAGACATTTATGTGACCAACAAACATGAAAAAAAGCTCATCATCACTGGTCATTAGAGAAACGCAAATCAAAACCACAATGAGATACAATCTAACACCAGTTAGAGTGGCAATCATTAAAAAGTCAAGAAACAACAGATACTGACAAGAAATAGGAATGCTTTTACACTGTTGGTGGGAGTGTAAACTAGTTCAACCACTGTGGAAGACAGTGTGGCAGTTCCTCAAGGATCTAGAACTAGAAATACCATTTGACCTAGCCATTCCATTACTGGATATATAATCAAAAGATTATAAATCATTCTACTATAAAGACACATGCACACGTATGCTTATTGTGGCACTATTCACAATAGCAAAGACTTGGAACCAACTCAAATGCCCTTCAATGATAGACTGGATAAAGAAAATGTGGTACATATACACCATGGGATACTATGCAGCCATAAAAAAGGATGAGGTCACGTCCTTTGCAGGGACATGGATGAAGCTGGAAACCGTCATTCTCAGCAAACTAACACAGGAACAGAAAACCAAACACCACATGTTCTCACTCATAAGTGGGAGTTGAACAATGAGAACAAGTGGACACAGGGAGGGGAACATCACACACCGGGGCCTGTCGGCAGGTAGGGGGCTGGGTGGGGGGCTAGGAGAGGGATAGCATTAGGAGAAATACCTAATGTAGATGATGGGTTGATGGGTGCAGCAAACCACCATGGCATGTGTCTACCTACATAAGAAACCTGTAGGTTCTGCACATGTATCCCAGAACTTAAAGTATAATTAAAAAAAAAAAAAAAGAGTAAGCTTTTTATATATGATGCAGAATGAGAAGTAAAGTTTTCAAGTTAAAGTAAATTAAAAATAAAAAAAATTAAAAAGGTATTAATATTTAACTCAACTGTAAAACTGAATATGCTGAGTAGCTTCAAATATAATTTATATGCTTAAATAAATTATAGATGCAAATGGTTAATATATAGAATTACACAATAATAATAGCAATAGGATCAATTTAAAAAAATTTCAAAGCATATTTTCCAGCAAAAGTACAACTACTAATAACATTAAATTAATTTCTTAAAAATTATTTTTAGTAAACTTTTTTAGTAGGCTTTTACTTAATATGAGAACATCTTTTAGCTTATTTGGCTGCTAGATATCCATTCAGATATTGTTGGCATTTTTTTCCTTTTAACATTTGACAAAATGAATGATGAATTGATTAACTTTTGTCAAATTAAACAATGCAATATAAAATATTTTAGTTTAATTCTGAAAGCCCAATGCGCACAAAAAGCATGAGGATCAAATATAAACAACATCCACAATGTGGCCTATAGCAGCCCATAGCCATGCTTGGGCCATCTCTTGCAATATGACTTTAAGATGGAATAATCATGCATTAGAAAGTTCTTTAATCACAGTCATCTATTCCACATAGTTTTGTAACACTGATCTTCCATACATTTTGCATATTTTCCAATTATTCAATTTCTATACTGCTAATGTGATACCCCAAAACAACAGCAAAATCCAGTAATAGAAATTAAATACTAAGGAATAAGGTTTTATTATTTAGGGTTGAGATTTGTAGGGCTACAAATCATTGTAATAGCTAAGATTTTTTTTTTCCCTCCATGAACCAATTTTAGCTCTGTTGGGGGTGATATCACCCCTGTTGAGAGGTCATGGTCTAAATAAGTATCATTTGTCACTCCTGTTTCTAAAATAATCTCCTGGTAGGCCTCAATACCTCCTTTCTGCCTCTCTGCTCTGTTCTGCACAATGCTGTCACATGATTTCTCTAAACATAAATCTGATCACCCCACCTCCTTCAATGCTTTCAGTGCTTTCAGAATGAAGCCACAATGCCCAATGCTCCTTACAAATCATGCATAACTTGGTCCTAACTCTGGTTTCATCTCATACAACATTCTCCAACCCTCTCTGCACTTCACCAGCACTAGGCTTCATTTCACTGAACCAATTCATGCCACGGGGACTTCATACATGCTGCTCTTCTGCCTGGAAGCCGCATCTCTGCCTTTTTTGTTTAGTTAAAGGCTACTTCTTCAGATTGTTGCTTAATTATTCCTTCTTCAAGGAATCCTTTACTATTATCTTCAATTTCATCAAATCTGCCTTTAATAAACTGTGATACAGGCATACCTTCCCTTCAATAGCACTCATCACAGTTGTAATTTTATATTTATTGTGCTATAAGTGTTATAGTTGCTATACTTTATAGTTTTTTTCCCATCAGTATCTCCCCAGTATCTAGCACAAGTGTGGTACATGGTAGATGCACAACGAATTTATTGAATGAATGCATAATTGATGAATTAATTATGTTTTAATGAACTTGAGTAATTCAAAGAGGTAAAAAGTGAATGACATCCATACCATAATATTCAGCAAAGGCTTAATGAGGCAAAAGTAAAACTATTACAATAAGTATAAACTATAATAACAAGTAATATGACTCTATGCCTTGCGTCTTCTACTAAATTACATGCCAGAAATCTTATTTTCAAGTCCAATTAAATAAATTGTGTAGGTTGCCATATTATCACCTTAGAATGCCATCATATGTAGTGAATGCTAAGACTGTTCTAAATATAACTACTTTTTGATACGTCAGATCACATCCTAAAAACTTGTAGTGCCTTAGGGACATCATTGTGAACCACAATTATCGTAGCACAACTCAGTAGTCACAGACAACACAGGCTTGCTTTCAGGATCTATCAAAAATGCTGCACCAGCATTTTGCACTTCAGCCTTTTGCTGTGCTCTGGGCTGAAGACAGTACCCTGGCATACACCAAGCAGGCAAAATTAGCTCTCACAAGCCTTATCCATGGGAAATGGATAAGGCAACCACTAACATCTATCCATAGAAAATGGCCTTCATGCCATTTATGGTACAAGTGTTCAGCGTTGTTCCTGCTGAGGACAGCAATAATGTAGTGAAACGTATAACAGGTTTTAGTCAGAAATTTGGGACTTAATCCTGCCTCCATTATCAACCAGTTGGATGATCTTGGAAAATGCATTTGACCTCTTTATACCTCAGTAGAAAGTTAGGATAAATCAGTAGTTGAAACATTTTCACTGCTAAGCTCTCCTGTTAATAACTTTTAGCCTATAAACCTTGTGCTTCAAAATATTATATTTAGAAAAATTCACTTACTGAGCAGTAAATTTTGTTTTGTTAAAAATTCTGACAAATATCTAAGGGGGTTAGGAATGGCGGCAAACAAAAAAGGGGAGCTGTGGGAGGCAGAAGGCAGGGTACATGAATGGGCTGGAAGGAGATCTCAGGGAATTAATGTCCTGTTTTTATAGAACAAAGACCTATATGACTGAGTACATTAGGGAAACAAACTCCAGCAAGAGTAGGATTTTCTCTAGGTATTTTGACATGTTAAAATTAGCTTATAACACCCATTATTACCTTTGTAATTATCCAAAGATCTGGGGCTAGACACTATAGCACAAGATGATTCCTGAGGTGCCTAGGAAAAGTGTGCTTCAAAATGAATTTCTATTAAATGAGTTTTGAGTCACTGACTTCTGTAATCAAATTAGGGAAATTTGGGGTGGGGGGGGCAGACAAGGGGAGTTATCTCTTGTAAAAGTTAAGTTACATGTTTAAAAAAAAGTCATACAATTCAAGGGAAAATATTTCTGTCTTGCAAATACACATTCAAAATATTGTATTAATATGTCCTATCACTGGTTCAAATTCATTTACATTATACATTCCCAGTGAGTACACTATTACACTCAATTGGGCAAAAACTATTTATTGGGGGATGCTCAAAAAATCTTAATATTGCAATGGAATATGGGCTGCCAAAGCTCAACCCTACCTGGTAAAATCTCATTTCTTAATTCTATTTAATTCCTCTCATTGGGTTTTGGATTTGAGAGAGGTATCACATGAGCAGCATGGGCACTGAATTCACCGAAGGTACACATAATACATGCCAGATCAATGCTGCAAAACTATACACGTAGACAGCTGCGAATTGAAGACTTTCTCTCACTCGATGGCTCAATCTCAGACTCCTATTTCAAGAAGTGGCCTGCTCATGGCTATGGGTTGCTGTTGGCCTGTGGATATTGTTTATATTTGTTCCTCATGCTTTTGTGTGTGAGTTGGGCTTTGAGAATTAAACAAGAATAATTTACATTTTATTATTTAAGCTGAAAAATATCATGTGATCCATTATCAGTTATGTCAAGTGCTAAAAAAATCAGTATCTGAATAAAATCTAGCAACTACATTATATTCTTATATCAAGCATAAGCCTAAAGTTAACTTATTAAGAATAGTTTTTAAGAAATCAATTTAATATTTTTATTTTGGCTGGAAAAATAACACCTTGGAATGATTTTTCAAAAATTTGATTATATTTCTATCATTCTTACATATTTATATAAATTTCTGGGATTTGACACCTCTTTCGAATTTAGTTCCTTTAGAATTTTTTGTATTTAACAGCTGTCATTTTAAAAATTATTTTCTTTGTTTATCCAATTTTTTTCCAGTTAAAAGTGAGAGTGACTATCATAACTTTCTACATTCTAACTGGAGCAGAATGTTATTTATTTTATTGTTGCCATATTGATAGAGGAGAAAAATTAACAGGATACGGGGATCCTATATATTTGAGAAAGAAGAAGGGGTATATCAGTATCTGAGGTGAAGATTATGTCTCCAGGCTAAAGATACAGACACACTAGGCACTTTATTCTGAAGGGGGTCTCTATATAGGGGAAAGGAGCAAATGTATTTCTTACAAATGGGCTCCAACACTGGGGATGACGCTGATTCTCAAATTGTGGGGCTTAAGCTCTTTAAACTCTTCTTATGTAAAGTCAGTTGATCCACGCCTTTGAACTAAAATTTCTTATAGTTTCATTTTAGGGTCAAAAGCAGATGTGAAACCTCATTCAAGACTTTTCTCTTTGGTCCAGAAAGAGATGTTAGCCAAAATGCTAGATGAGATCAAAGATCTAGGAAGAAGCTCTAGTTTCTAATGTCCATGTATAGTCACCCTGTGTGGGGCACAGGTTGCAGATGCCTGAAGCTAGGCAGAGTATGTATCTTTCTGAAGTTGCATATTCTGATAAATAATGGTTTTCCGTAGCTAATCACCCCGAAGAGGAAAACCTGTCATCAAGTCTGCTAAATGAGCCAGTCAAGGAACTTTGTGCTAGAGAATGAGTTTTTGGCTGGGCACAGTGGCTCATGCCTCTAATTCCAACATTTTGGGAGACCCAGTTGGAAAGATAACTTGAGTCTGGAAGTTCAAGAACAGCCTGGGCAACATGGCAAGACCCTGTCTCTATCTTTAAAAAAAAAGTTACCAAAAAGAGAGCGAATGAATCTTTCTACTTCGTTGCAGTATATTAGGTATTTGGGGAGCAGATAACTTAGCTACATCCAGACGTGATGGAAAGGACTAAATATTTCCTGGAGGTGTTAGACCTTGAGCTGAACACTGTAACTGGAAGATGTGGATGGGTTTCTCCTTTGGACAGAAGGATGTTCTATGTGTCAAAAAAAGAGTATGAATATTTGGGTGGCCAAAGTGGAGGGCATTGTGGCTGAAGCTGCTAACGTATTATTTTTTGATTGCTGTCATAACAAATTGCCATAAACTTAGTGACTTAAACCAGTGGTCCCCAACTGTTTAGGCATCAGGGATTGGTTTTGTGGAAGACAATTTTTTCACAGACTCAAGGGTGGGGTGGGAGATGTTTCAAGATGAAACTGTTCCACCTCAGATCATCAGGCATTAGATTCTCATAAGGAGGGTGCAACCTAGATCCCTCACATATGCAGTTCACAATAGGGCTCATGCTCCTATGAGAATCTAATGTCAACACTCATCTGACAGGAGGTGGAGCTCAGGCAGTAATACTCACCTGCCCCTCAGCTCCTGCTGTGCAACCCAGTTCCTAACAGATAACAGATGAATGAACAGATAACAGGCCATGGATCCATGGCCCAAGGATTGGGGACACCTGGCTTAAACAACAAGAATTTATTATCTTTCAGTTTTATAGACTAGAAGTTTGACATGGACCTCACTGGGCTAAGGTTAGGGGTTAGCTGGGCTGAGTTCCTTTCTGGAGATCCTAGGAGAAAATCTATATCCTTGCATTTTCCAGTTTCTAAAGGCCATCTTCAAAGCCAGCAATGGTGGGTTGAGTCCTTTTTACATGGAATCTCTGACCCTCATCTTAGCTCCCTTCTTGCCATAGCTTGGACAAATTATCTGCTTTTAAGAATCTATGTGATTAGATTGGGCCTATTGGGATAATCCTGGATAATCTGCCTGTCTAAAGGTCCTTACCTTAATCACATGTGAAAAATCCTTTTTCCCATGAAATATAATATATTTACAGAAACATTCTAGTATTAGGATGTAGACATCTTTGGGGGACAATTATTCTACCTACCATAGCTAAGTACACTTCAATACTAATGTTCTTCTTCGTCAAAAGTATTTACTAAAAACTGGGAATATCACTATAAATGTCCATGTCATTTACTAAAAACTGGGAATATCATTGCCCAGAATAAAGACCATGTTTCTCCACTTCTTTTGATGTGACTAAATTCTATGATGGGATATAAATGGAAGCGATATATGCAGCTTCTGGAAGTTGCCTTAAAGAGGGAGGGCATTTCTTTATCTTTTATCCTTCCTGTTGGCCAAAATGAACATATGAGGAATGAAGGTGGATTAGACATCTTTGGCCAAGATATAGAAGGTGCATAATGAAGGTGAAAGAGTAATGAGACAGAAGAGTATGTCTCAGTTAGCTATGGAATCACTGTATCAACCCTGTGTTCTTAATGTGAGGGAAAATATTAAGTCTATTTTCCTACCCACTGTTACTTGGGAGTTTTGATACTCACAGCCAAAGCTACTCCTATCAAATACAGAGTACGATAAAGTTGCCAGTCCAGTGTACAGAAAGTGAGATAAATGGATGAGGAACGAGAAAACAGGATTTGAGATTTCTCCAGATGTTGGCCAGTTAAAGAAGGAGAAGCTATGGGTATGACCATCTTCCCTACCCTCCTACCCCCACAAACTCAAGAAGAAGGTGTAACTGCAGGACACAAGAGAATTACAGGGCTCAAATAAATCAGCCTTCTCCATTATGGGAGTCCTTCATCAAAGTTCTTCTCTGCAAAATTTGGAAGAGTCAAGTTTTAATTTTAAACCTTATCAGTTTTCACTAGGAAAAGAAGAAGGATGCCCAAATCTCTGTGACTTCAAAACAGCAAAGGCTTATTTCTCATTCACTCTACATGTTCATCTTGGGTCAGTTGGGAGCTCTGCTCATTTTAATAATTCAAAAGCCCAGGCAGAGAGAAGCCCATCTTTGCATGTGCTTCCTTGCTCATGGCAGCGAAAAAAAGGGGCAGTATGGTGAATCATGCACTGGCTCTTAATGATGGTGCTCAGCACAGCAACACTATTCACAATAGCCAAGAGGTAGACGCAATCCAAATGTCCACTGATGGATGAGCAGATGAATAAAGTATGGTATATTTATACAATGGAATATTACCCAGCCTCAAAAAAGGGAGGAAATTCTGTCACATACTACCACATGAATGGACTTTAAGGACATTACGCTAAGTGAAAGAAGCCAGTCAATAAAAAGACAAATACTGTATGATTTAACTTATGTGAGGGACATAGAGTAGTAAAATGCATACACAGTAAGTAGATGGTGGTTTCCAGGGGCTGGAGGAGGTGGAAAAGGGAAGTTGTTTGATGGGTATAGAGTTTTAAGTTTTGCAAGATGAAAAGGTTTTGGAGATTGGCTTCACAACAATGGGAATTTACTTAACACTACTGAACTAAAAATGGCTAAGATGGTCAATTTTATGTTATATGTTTTTTTGCCACAATAAAAAAAAATGATACTCAGAAAAGACATAGATCACTTCTGTTCACATTTAGTTAGCCAAAGCAAGTTACATAGTTATGCCTACCTTTAAAACATGGGGAGGTGAAGTACAATCCTGTCATGAGGTAGTAAAGCAGAAATATTTGGTGAATAGTACTAATGATAATTGCAGTCTTCACTTCAAGGCATGAAATATTTCCTTCATCTTTCTTCCCACATACAAAATGCATTCATTTACTTGCCTCCAAGGGAAGAAAACTCAAAAGTCTCAGTGATGGTATAAACTTCAAAACCCCAGATCCCTGGAAGATGCATGGCAGTCTTTACATCAGGAGATAATGTGAAGGAGCCTGTAAAATAGGTCTGTGTATATCTCCTTTTGATCCAGAGACCTGACCCTCCCACCTCCCACTCACACATTATCCAGTGGTAGAACAGAGTCAAGATACCTTCAACAAATACTCACATTAAAAAGCAGAAGAATGGGAAACATATGGCAGTCATTGGCCTGTCATTGGCAGTCATTGGCCTTTTAATATTAGACTGGGCAGATGTTTTAAACCTCCTACCCAGAGGATGGGAAATGTTCCTTGAACAGGCTGGCTTTCCTGAAAGGAGCTCCCCTGTCCACTGATCTCTGTGATTCTTGGATTCTCCCTTTGGGAAAGTCCTCTTTCAGCTTTCTCTGAACAGGCACCCTGCTTCCTGCCTATAAATGGTGGAGAGTCCAAGAGCCATGTTAAGTCTCAAATTGCAACAATCACATTTAATCCAGGTTAGAGACTTTGTTTAGCAGTAAAATTGTCTTACAAAATTAACCTTGGTTGTCTTCTGACTTACTCGCATGATTCTTTCCAGACATATTTATTTGCCATATTTCTGTGTTTTCTTGCTCCAGCAGTTCTGTTTTCCCTCCCTGTCCCTTTTCTCCCTCTGTCCCCTCTCCCCTAGTTATAGATTCCTTGAACCTAGCAGTGACAGCTACAGCTTTTCCCATGAACCAATGTAAGTCATTCTGGGCCATTTGGTCTAATTGAAGGAATGACTGGGCACCACACCTTAATTCATGATCAGTGATCTGATCCTTGCCACAAAGCTGAGTTTTAATGTGCTTTTGTTGCTCAAAGGATCGATTTTACTTTTCATTATTTAGACTGAGAGGCAGTTGCCTTTTCCAACCTTATAAGTTCTTGACTTTGTAGATTCTCTAAATCTCTTTCATCTATCCTTACAAACTGACCAAGTCTTTTCTGAACATATCTTTTTCTTATAATATCTTATTAAATACAATTAATAATAGGCAATAAACAGTAATGATAATCTGTTTTCAACCTCTTCCCCAAAATTAGATATGCCTTTTGCCTTCAAATTACTGTAGGCAATAGTCTTACGAAAGTTTTCTTCACTAGAAAAATAATTTCCATTCTTCCAGGCTTCAGTAATAGTTTGCTTGATTCCCTCTGACCAGCTGTTAAGCCAATGCCACTCATTTTAGGGTTTGTTTTATTATTAAAGCAGAACCTTTCTCTTAGGATCTAAGTTTTATATCATTTCAGGATAAGATAGAAAATCCTGCAGAAACAAATTTCCCTCAAATCTCAGCAGCTTAAATAACAGGTTCATTTTTAGCTTTGACAGCTCTATGTCCATTGGAAGGGGGTCTTCGAAGGGTTCTGTTCACTGTGATCACTGAAAGAAACACATGGGCAATCTCCATATCAATATCTGTTTCCATAATCAGCTCCAGTGAGAGTGTGACTCTTTTTTTTGTTTTCGTTGTTGTCGTTCTTTGATTTTTTTTTTTCTTTTTTTCTTTTTAGACAGGGTTAGGCTCTGTCACCCAAGCTGGAGTGCACTGGCACAATCTCATCTCACTGCAACCTCCACAACCTCTCTGGCTCAAGCAATTCTCCCACCTCAGCCTTCTGAGTAGCTGGGACTACAGGCACATGCCACCATGCCCGGCTAATATTTGTGGGTTTTTTATTTTTGGTAGAGATGGGGTTTCACCACGTTTCCCAGGTTGGTCTCGAATTCCTGGGATCAAGCAATCCACCTGTCTTGGCCTCCCAAAGTGCTGGATTACAAGCATGAGCCATTGAGCCCAGCCAAGTATGTCTCTGAAAGCCGGAAATATTTGGTAAGCAACACTAAAGGAAGCACCGTGGTTCTGGATTCAGTTGTACAGAACAGAACCCACTCTATCTAATTTAAGGAGAAAAGGTTTCAAAGATTCAATAGCCTATGGGATAGCTCAGAAGATGAAAGAGACAGACTGTAGGTTGAGCTTTCAGAAAAGTCTATCTGCCAGGAGCTGGAGGAACTAAAGACTGTTTTGTTTTGTTTTGACCAGGCCTATTGCCAAAATCAGAATTCTGTTAGTAGGAAGAAAGATAGTGTGAATATTGGGCAGGTAACTAGCAGTATCTGCCTTGAATAGACATTATTTTTCTCATTTTACAATAAGGAAACCAGGGTTCAAAGACGTTAAGTAATGTAATGCTAGCTCAATAGCTTGAGGTTTGAATTCATGCCTATGACTGCAAATTCCAAACTTTTTGATAAACATTTATTTTTAAAATGGTTAAAACTTAATATTTTTTTGACATGTTAAGAGGTAAATTGGATTATTTAGGGGAAAAAAAAAAAGAAAAAACAACGCATTTGCTTAAGATTCCAGAGAGCAGAAGTAGGAGTGGGAATGAGAAGGCGGAAAAGGATGAGAGATTTTCTGTGAGAGTAGCACAATTCCATGTTTTAAAAACAACAAAAACCCTATGCAGATAAGCAGCCTTGAAAATTATGGCATATTTCCAGGCTAGTTTTCCACTGCTGGGCAAAAATTTATTACCTTGTGGCTAGAATTCATTCTGACCTGGCCAAACTCATTTTATTGGATAACTCTTTCTTAGTGCTTGAGAATTATAAGAGTTATTAACCAAGCTAACCCGAAAATCGTCTCCAGTTGCTACATAGTATTTTTCAGAATGATTCATTCGACTCTTATTTCCCTCAAACTAGCATTTTCTTGCTTTCATTGAGAAAAGGAAAATGGTATGATATCTCTGAAAGGCAAGACCACTGGGAGTAGTGACAGAGATGGGGTTACTGGATGTTCCTTACAAGCTCCCAGGGATTCTGAGATTTGAAGGACATGCAGAAGACACCAAAAATAGGTAGTCAAAATCACTAGCTTAAAGAAGAGGGTGTGGTCCTATCTGAGAGCGTACTGGCACTGACAGTAGTTTACGAGAATGTGCAATTCAGTCAGAGAGCTCTGCAACAACCACTAATTGGTCTTTGGCACCTTGAAGCTTGTGGCTTTTTACCTAAGGGGATGGGATGGAGTCCTTACTTTGCTGTGAAGTCCTTACACCATGAACTTTGGGGATTTCCTTCCCTTAACTTTCTCACCTCCTTGAGCCCGGATGGCTCTTGGCACCAGCCATGCTAACAATCTGACAAAAAGGAATGGCTAAACCAATGTAGCCCAATCCCTGGTTGTATCTGAGCATATCTATACTGAGCATATCTAATTCATCCCCAAATTGTCATTTGGGAACTACAAAAAGCAAATTAATCACACTCCTGTGAGTTTAAGCAGCAGGAGCAAGAAGGAGAGGTAAATAGCACAGAGATTGAACTTGAAAAGTACCAGGGGTAGGAAAACTGTGTAAAACATACCTGGGGTAAAGAATCTGCACAAATATTAAATTTGATTGAAGGTTGGGAAAACAAAGAGTGGTTTTCTTGGAAGGTCACAGAATGCCCTGGTTCCTCTTGCTATTAATGCAGTTGTGAGTTATGCTTACGCAATCATTGACATTTAGCCTTGAAAGGGTGTGGCTTATAGGGCTTTGGCCAAGGTAAGTTCCCTTTGAGGATTTGGGGTCAGGGATTTTCATCTCCCAGGGGCCCAAGGAGCTGCCTAGAGGGCTGCCTGGGGAAAAGACACTTCTAGGTATCTGGATGTGTGCAGTTTTTAATCACTCTTCAGGTTCCTTGCAACTAGAGAAAAGGAAGAATGTGAAATCAACAGGTTGTGCCCAGCAAAACTGAGATGGAGCAAAAGCACAAAGTGAGGTCTGTGGGGCAAGTTTCACCCACAGAATTATGCTCCTGCTTTGGAAGTGTGTTGAGAACTCCACAGGCTTTTATAGATCTCTGTCATCAGAATCCAGGTACTGGCATTCAGCAAATATTTGTTGAGAGCAAGGGCCTAGTCTATTAATTACTCTAGTCCTCAAATTATAGTGTAAGCAACATGTGAAAAGCTCCTTTGAAAATGCAGATTTCCAAGCCTAGCCATTCAATACCTTGGGGTTGGGGCCTGGGGATCTGCACTATTATCAGGCAGCTCATTTGATTTGGGACCATTGGTTCTTGGACTCTTCTTGTTGCTTTGTAAAAACTAACCTTGGTCTCTTCAAAAGTTAGCACCCAATCAAAGTAGAGACTTGACTGGAAAATACAAACAAAATATTCTTTTGCCATCTCGTATTTGTTGTTTTTGATGTTGTTTTATTACATACCTGAATTCTTCACTGCATATTTTTTTGGCCTATTTATGGAAGAATAGTAACTTAATCTGGAATTACAAACTATCAGAAGCAACACATTATCATTTTCACTTTTCCCCTTCCTTCCTTTCTCCCTTTGTCTGTCTGTCTGTCTCTCTCTCTCTCTCTGTGTGTGTGTGTGTGTGTGTGTGTGTCTGTCTATGTCTCTGTCTCTTTCTTTGCCTTAATGATAGTCATGACTATCATTTGTTTTGCCCTGCTGTCTGAAAAATGCAAAGTAGGTGTTCAGTTGCAACTATCAGAAGCAATAATGTGTAGATTCTGAATCTGACTTCTCCAGTAATTTGTCATTACTTACAGCAAAAGCCTAAGGGACCCTGCCTGTGTCTGCCTGAAAGAGGGAAAGAGGAAAAGAGGGAAAGTTCAAGAGGAAGGTGATTTGGAAGTCATTCTTTCCTTTGAAAACTTCCTCTAAGTCTGGTGTGGTGGCCTGCACCTATATAACTACTCAGGAGGCTGAGGCAGGAGGATCGCTTTAGCCCAACAGTCTGAGATGCAGTGAGCTATGATTGTGCCACGGCATGCCAGCCTGGGCAACAGAGTGAGATCCTACCTCTAAAAAAAAAAAATATTAAGCATTTGTTTTGGAACGTCAAAGAGTCACAATATTCATTAGCAGTGGCATTAAATTTTTTTGACCAAGACCATACTAAAAATATATTTCATGTCACAATTCAGCATACACACATACATATGTGTGTGGTGTATGTGTTATATGAGCACATATGGAAAATGGAAACAATTATCTTATGAAACATTACTTACCTTTACGATGTGAAATACACTCTGCTATTGTCTATGCTTGGCCCTTTCTTTGCTTTTCTTATCCTTCCCTTCTCCCTTCCTTCTCTCTCTCTATTTCTCTGTGTGTGTGTGTGTGTGTGTGTGTGTGTGTGTGTGTGTGTGTGTCTGTCAATGTCTCTATCTCTTTCTTTTCCTTAATGATAGTCATGACACCATAAATGGTTTTGCCCTGCTGTTTGAAAAATCTGAAGTAGGTGTACAGTTCCAACAGTTTTGAGTAAGAAAAAAGAGGAGAGGAGCTGGAATTGGAAAACAAGTTTGTTCACTATTTTTTTTTTCTTTCTTTCTTAGTCAGTAACTCCCGTTAATTTATCCAGGTCTACCTTAGTTACGATAGCTAAGATAGCTAAGATGCATCCTACTTTTACTGTCTTAGAGGCTGATATTCCAAAGTAGTAGAAATGCTCAGTGGAATATATTGATAAACAAATGAGTCTGTACTTCTTACCAGCTTGATCTCCTCACTGTCTTATATGTGACATGCTCATTTCTGCCCAGATGTCTTTATCTCTTAACCTAGAATTCTAGCTACGCACCAAATCATTCTCTTTGCCTACTCCTCTTACCTCCAGGGCCACCAGTAGAGGCTTGCTCTGACATTCCTAGATCTTGAAGGCTACCAAAGGTATAAGGGAGAACACTTCATTTCCTAGAGTAGTGCTCAGTCAGGTGCAATCTACATCAAAGGAAAGATAAGCGATGCTGTTGTTTTTCAACCAGAGCTGTTATTTTCATAACTTGTAAATGAACTGAAGATTCCAAGGACTCAAGGTCCTCACAGTCAGCTTTCCTTATCCAACAAGCAAGCTTCAGTTTCACTGTAGCATTTTTATTGTGTGCAGTAAAAACATTCACAATTTTGTTTGCTGTTGTTGATCTGTTTGGTTTTGAAAAAAAAATTAACAAAGAAGCCAATTTTCTGAGTTATTTTTCATGTTAACACTACCTTTGTTGTGGCACCTTTCCATCTCCCTGAAGAAAAATAGCCGTCCGGTCCAGATTGCAAGTGCTACTCAATATCCTTCTCACACATATCTTACTAAAAATGTTTTCACTGACTTTTTCTTTATTTAACTATCAAGCACTTAGCAAATTAATCTCTTGCAAGACATCTTCATTAAAATATTATTTTAAGGATAAAATTATTAACCTGTAAATTTTTATCTAGCTGTAAGTAATTAGTTTTTATCTTAGTTCATTTCAGTATACTATTCTCATTCACTGAATGCCCGAGAACAGGGAATCTATCAAAAATAATTCAGATCATGTCAAAAGGACACAAGCACTAATTTGAAAGGGCATGCATTGGCTAAGATGTGGTAAAGGAGCATTAAAAAGGTAATAATAATGATAGCAATACACTGATGCACACCAAATATGTAAAAATCCATGAGTTCATAAAGATGTTCCAAAAAAGAAAGTAATTAACCACCTCTGGAGTATGCTAGATCAATTAATGTATTCTGAAAATCACTAAAGAAAAAGTGAAATATTAAACTTCATTGCTTGATGATATTTTTGATACATATTTGCAGCCTCTTGTTACCAAAGTGGATTTGGCCATATTCATAATGTAAGGCTTCAACACATTTTCCTACGATGTGAGCTTTGCCTGCTAAGATGATTCTGAAACTAACTTTGTCCAATTTTGCTTTTTCTATAATTTCATATGAATGAAATCATTCAGTGTGGTCTTTTTTATTTGGCTTCTTTCATACAGCACTTTGTTTTTGATATTCGTCCATGTAGGAAAATTTATTCCTTTTTATTGCTGAGTAGTATTCCACTGTATGTGCTCATCACAATTTGCTTACCCATTCACTAGCACTTTTCCTGTATCTGCTGAAAGGATTGTTTTTGCCCTTTATTCTATTAATTCTGCCAATTACATTGATTGATTCTCAGATTTTAAAAAAGCAGCTTTGCATTCCCAAGATAAGCCCCACAGGTCATGATGTATTGTCCCTTTAAATGTTGAGTTTCATTTACTAAAATTTTGTTCATGACTTTTGTGTCTGTTTATGAGCGATATTGGTCTGTAAGTCTCTTTTCTTTTGAAGTCTTTCACTGGTTTTGGTATCAGAGTAAATCTGTTCTCATAAAATGAATTCAGAAATACCTTTGTAATGCTCATTTTATGCCTTGCAGAACTTTGAGAAACATTATGCATAACGTGTAACATGACAGGTGTCATTCAAATATATGTTTCAAATATAAAATAATCAGTTTTTACCTTATTTCTTTTCTTAATTTCCATAACAAGCATGTCCTATTTGTCTTCACATCTAATTTGAAGTTGGTTGAATTAGTGAGTGATTTATAATCACAGATTTTAGAAAATTAGAGCTAAGTGATTTTAGGGACTATTGTCACTATATATCTAGAGGGGGAAACTGAGGCCTTTAGAGGTTGCCACGCTCTTCCAGAAGAGAGTACCTTCCCACGCTTTACAGGTTCCCATCATGTAACAGTCACTAAAAGCCTTTATGGGTAGGAAATGTATGAAGTAACTGCTTTGTATATATTTACATTATAAAGTTTACGTATTCATTCTTACTTTTTCCTTCCTATGAAGGCACACACTGTTCTTATTCTTACAATCTCAAAGAGAGAGCAGCGAAACAATGAAACTTCAGGATTGTGTGGCCTGGAGGCTACTAGTTGAACTGGGCATGCTCAGTCGCCAGGCAGATTTTTTCGGTGAAGTGGAAACTACAACAGCGCGTACCGCGCGCGGAGGTGGGCGTGCCCTCGTGGAATTTAGAACGTTGCCTCAGCCAATGGGGCCTCGCGGCTGGCTGGCGGGGCTCCTCATTGGAGCAGCAGGGAGGCTAGCAGAGGGCCCCCGGAGGGAGCCGCGGAGGTGCAGGTCGAAGAGGCCGGGCTACGTCGTGCCCTGCGCGTGAGCAGCTGCAGCGGCAGAGGCAGCATCCAGCGGCGGCGCCAGCAGTTCCAGCCCGTTGCTTTACTTTTTGCTTCACCGACATAGTCATTATGCCGAAGAGAAAGGTAAGTCTTACCAAAAAAGATTTCAAAAGCCTTCAAATTGTGCTTACAGTAAATCCTGGCATTGCAATGGCTCGCGCAGAACGCGCGCGGTGGTAACCCGGGGATTGGGAATCTCTTTGCTCCTCCACGCTTGTTTTTAGATGCCTGTTGCAGACGTTCCTCTCTCCCTCTCTCCCCCGCCCCCCCCGCCCCGTCCTCATCGATCTCTTAATGTTACTTTCTCTCCAGTGACGCGGTTTCCCCTCTTTTTGAACTCATTCACGCTGGAATGTTTTCCACCCCCAACAACAAGAAGCAAAAGCGGCTTTCTATTCCAAAAGGGAGTTTCCTCTTTGCAAACTGCCAGGTTGCGAATTAGTGTGAAGGGAAAACAGCGAGAGGAGAAAAACAAGTACAAGCGTATGGAGAGGGAAGAAAATAAATCAGGCAAATGTTGAGATTATTCCCATGCGGCTGTGCCCGTGGGCTAGGTGCGCCGCGGTGGCTTCGAGGCTAAGGGAGAGAGAAAGCCATGTTTAAAATAGCGCTCACCCTCCTGCTCGCCTCCGCGGCAGACCCGTATGTACCAACTCCAGTGTCAATCAGGGCTGGGGCCAGCGAGGCGGGGCCTGGCGGCCTGGACCTACCCGCAGTTCGGGGCGGGAGCAGCGGAGTTGGCAGCGTGGAAGACGGGACGGCGCTGGGGCGTCCAGTATGGCTCGTCCAAGGTCGGGGGGCCACCAGGTCCTCCCCAGCGACTGGAACTCACGCTCGGTTGGGGAAGGCGGGGTCCGCGCGCTATCCGCCTCTCTGCGCGTATAGCGAACTGGAGTCATTTTTGTCTTGTCTTCCGCCCCTTGCGGACTGTCCCCTTCTGCGCAGGCCCCGGACACCAACTACCACATTCGGGGACTCAGATCTCCCTCGGGGTGGGGCTTCGACTTGTCCCAGGGAGGGGAGAGAAGGCTTTCCTCCTCCCTGAGAAACCAGTGTGTGATGGCTGGTTCCTAAGTAAGTGCTTTGCACCCTCCCACTGCCAGCCTCAGTGTTTCCAACAGTGTCAACCAGTGCGGGTATTAAATTTGAAGCAAAATTACACCTAGTATCCTGCTTTATCGAAGAACATGGACTAATTTGTGTGTAAGAGTGACTGCATTATTTTAAAATGCTGAAGTTTTAAAAATTCAAAAGCTTTTCCCTTCTTATACGTTATTACTAAGAATTGGGTGGAAACTTGTCTCCTACCCCACTTTTTAAAAATGATAATAATTGGAAGTGTTCAAAAGCCTTAGAGTTTGTTGTGCACATACTGTGTGCCTCACGCTGTGCACAATTTGACTTGCATTATCTCATTTAATCCTGAAAACAGCTTGAGCGGTGTTACCCGCATTCAGCTGGAACTTAAAGACATAAATTGCCCCGCATCTCACCAACCAATAACTACTAGTAAAGATTTAATCAGATGCTATAGATGCCAAAGTCTTATTCTCACCCATATCGTACTCATTTACGAAAGGGTGGGTCAAGAGGAATTAAGGAAATCCAAAGGTACTCCCAGTTTAAGAAGACAGATGGCATATTAAGAGCACTAATACTTGAGATTTATTATTTAAACTTAAATTTTATGAAGGTATTTTCTAGCCCTGTTTTATTAGAATTAGGATATTAAGTGATGTCACCATTTTCAGCATTTTGACTGATGGTTAATGATGGGTTGGAAATTCTAGTAGAGACAAAGGAACTAATCATCAAGATATGGGTTACAGAGTAAGTGAGCTGGGGGCCATCCTTTTTTCCTGGGAATTTTAAACAAATGTTTACATAAACAGTAGGTTAGGTGTGCACATGTGCACACTTTATGTATAATGGACCCTGACTATGGAACCCTTCCTTGCTGTTTATCCAAGGGCCAGAGTTGCTGAAACCATTATTCTTACTTCGCCTGTCTACCTCTCTCAAGCAGACAGAGGGGAGGAAAAAACAAACAAAGAAAAAACAGTAAAATAACAATTATGGTTTTGTTTCCCTGGAAGGCAGGGAACCCCCATACATAAGCTAGCCAGTGGTCCTGAGACTAGGGGCAAAACTGTACAGGCACCTGTGTATCATCCCTCAAGACATCAGAGTGTTCTCCGGTGATGGAAAATCTCTCCTTGATTAATAGGAAGACTTTCCATCTATACCTGAAGCCTAACGACCAGGTTGTACCTGGGCAGGAACAACCTCAGATTAAACACAGCTATCATGGCCATCCCATCTATCAGTCAAATCTTAGAGCAGCCTCATGGAATCCTGAAGTTCACTGGAACTTATGTGAGGAACCCTTGTCATTAGGTAAAGCCTGCTTAGATACAAAAAAGAACTGGAGACAATCCATGCATAGCTCTTCAAGATCTTTAAAGCTGGGGTAACTGCCAAAGCATTTACATACTACACAGTATTTTTCTTGATTTCTTGTAGAGCAGACAGTTCTTTAGAAACTGTCTAAAGAAACAATGTAATAAGCCTTAAAAATGTCTCCATAGTACTTTTTTTGCCTTCTTAGCCCCCTGTATCAACTTTCCCTAGAAATCAAGAAATGTTATTTAATGAACATCTGAGTAAGTTGTTCTGCAGAGCAAGAAGTGGTACAGATAAAGTCAGTGAAAACATCTGGAATCTTGCCCTGTTGTAATGCTGTAGGGACATTACAGTTTTTGCCCTCTTGGAACTTGTGTTTAATTCAATGAGGTGATAAGACTAGCAGCACAAAACAGTTGAATAACATTAGAACTGTGTCTATGTTCCAGAATGTGTAGTTACAGATTCCACAACCGGTAGGATAGATAAGGAAAGTTCACTTTAGGCTGGTCTTAAAGTGTGGGCAGGACTCAAATATACAAAGTAGAAGTCAGAGTCATTTTTTGTTACCAGGTATTCAAATGTGTCTCCTGATTGTATCTTAACATGACCAGGCCTCAGTTTTGCAGCTTCAGGGCTGCAATATCATTTCAATTAATATTAAAATGTTCTTATGACATTTCTTTGTAAGTTTTATGTGTATCTTTGTGTGTGATAGTCATAGCTACATTAAGCCAAGTGGTTTTTTAATAAATGCTATAGTATTTTGTGAAGTAATAAGCACTTAGTGAAGAGTTCTTCAGTGCATATTAATCTGTAAGTTTTTGAGATATAGATGTCAGTTTCCTGTATTTATTAGGTAATGGGTGGTGGGTGAGTGGAATTACAGGAGAATTGATAACATTCATGGACTCAGTGGTGAAACAATGAGTGATGGAGTTCTAGACTGTTCTGGCCAGACATCCACAAATGCCCGCAGTGGTCATGTTGTTATGTGATGATTTGATGTTCTACGGAGACACGAGCCAGCGAGGCCTAGAATCACAGTCCTGGCATGATTAGCAACAGGAGACATGTTTACATCTTTCTTTTTATTAATATTTTCCTGTTCCTTATCACTAGAACTATTTTAAATGTCTAGTGTATCACATCAGAAATTCTCTAATGAGGCAGTTTTCCATGAATGGAGCATGTAAACAGTCATGTCTCTTGACACTTAAAATAAAGGTTTAAGGAAGGAAAGCCCATCTGCCTGTAGCTTTGAAATTCAAAATTAGGTTTTTATCTGTTTCTTTAAAATGGAAGGCCCAGTAGCAGTAGCATTGGGCTTATTAGCACAGTGGATGCTTAACTAACCATGATCAAGGTTTGTGATAGTTAATTTTGAAATTAGTATTACTTGTCATAACACCAAAAACAGAAACTGTAAATGAAAACACAGACAAATTTGGCTACATGAAAATGAATATTTCAATATGAAAAAACTTAACTAAATTTTTAAATTTATGAAAAACTGGGAAAAAATATTTGTACCACATATCACTGAAAAATGTTTGCTATTTTAAAAAGATAGTATTTCACATTTCCTTATAGAAAAGATGTATACCTTTATAGGAAAATAATGAAGACTCAAGTAGACAAAAATGTTTAGTTTTACTAGAAATCAAAGAAACGTACATTATTAAGAATAATGAGATATAATTTTAAAAATAACCAATCTGGTTTAAAAAAAAGATTAAAAGTACCTACTGGCCGGTGCTGAGGGATAAAGACACTCAGCACTCTCAATTATGAGAGTATAATTTCCTTTAAAACATTTGTTGAGTATAATCTACTTACTATAAAGTCCATTCATCCATTGAAAGTATACAATTCGGTGATTTTTAGTAAAGTATAGAGTTGTGCAACCATTATCATAATCCAGTTTTGAGACATTTCCATCATTCCACAAAGGTCCCTCATGGAGTTTTTAGCCAATCCCCACTCCCAGCCTGGCCCCAGGCACTAATGTACTTTTGCTGTGTCTAGATTTGCCTTTTCTGGAAATTTTATATGAAAGAAATGATACAATATGTAGTCTTTTTGACTGATTTTTTCACTCAGCATGATGTTTTTGAGATCATTTTGTGTTGTAGCATGTATCAGTACATCATCCTTTTTTATTGTCCAATAGTATTCCATTGTATGGATATACTAGTGTTTGTTTATCCTTTCACAAGTTGGTGGACATTTGGATTGTTCCGGGTTTGGATTATTATAAATAATGCTGCTGTGGATATTTGTAAATAAGTTATTGCATAGATATATATTTTCATTTTTCTTGGGAAGATTTCTAAGAGTTGAAGTGGCAGTTGGTTTGAAAGTCTATGTTTAACATTTTAAGGAACCTCCAAACTGTTTTCCAAAGTGCATGAGTTTTAGTTTCAACATACTTGTTCATACTTGGTATTGTTGATTTTTTGCTTATAGAGATTCTGATGAATTTTAATTTGTATTTCTGTAATAACTACTGACAAGCATCTTTTCATGTGTTTGCTAGCATAACATGTATCATATGTGAAATGTCTATTCAGATATTTTGCCCATTTTTAATTGGGTTGTCTTATTATTGAAAGAGTTCTTTATAAGTCTGAGATACAAGTCTCTTATCAGATATATGATTCATAGATATATTCTCCCAGTTTGTGACTTTAAAATATTTTTTTTTCTTAATGATGTCTTTTGAAGAACAAAAGTTTTTACTTTTGATGAAATCCATTTAGTGTTATATCTAATAAATCTTTGCCTAATTCAAGCTTACGGATATTTTCTCCTAGAGGTTTTATACTTTTCACTGTTATATTTAGGTGTGTTACCCATTTTGAGTTAATTTTGTGTATCGTATGACATAAGGTTTTAAATTCTTTTTTTGCTGGTAGAAATCCAATTATCTCAGCACCATTTGTTGAAAAGACCATCCTTTCTCCACTGAATTGCCTACGTACCTTTGTTGAAGCTCCTTCGTAAATGTAAAACTTTATTTCTGGACACTCAATTGTGTTCTATGGCCTGTATGTCTTTTCTTATACCAATGCTACACTATCTTGGCTAGGTGCAGTGACTCACACCTGTAATCCCAACAGCTTGAGAGGCTGAGGCAGAAGGATCACTTGAGGTCAGGAGTTTGAGACCAGCTTGGGCAACATAGTGAGATGTCATCTCTACAAAAAATTTAAAAACTACGCTATCTTAGTATCTTGATTATTTAGTTTTATAGTAAGATTTTAAATCTGGTAATGTCAGTCCTTCACTTTTTGTTATTTTTTCCCCAAATTGTTTCTAGCTATTTGGTCTTTTATGTTTTCATGTAAATTTTAGAATCACCTTATACATTTCTACTAAAAAAAAAAAAAAAAAAGCCTGCCATTATTTTGATAGAGATTGAATTGAATCTATAAATCAGTTAGGAAAGAATTGCTTTCTTAGCAATATTGAGTTTCCCAGTCTGAATATGAAAGAGCCTGACATCCATAAATGCTTGCTGCATTTGATTGAGTTAAATATTGATATGGAATCTATATTTGAGTAAAGGCTCCAAAATGGTAGGGTTGTACATTTACTTATTCATTCAGTCCATGTTAAACATTCATTGGGCATCACCTTTATGCAAGATACCATCACCTTGGGAAATTAAATAAAAAAATTACTGTTTTTTTCAACCCGAATGAGTAAATGCCCTTGTATTTAAGGATTTTTCAGTCTGATGGGATACGTAGAGCACATACACAAGTATTTGTAATTCATGCCAGAAAGTGATAATGAGCCACAAAAGAAGCTATGAGCATTCAAAGGTTTGTCCAGGCTGAATGTCCAAAGTAGAAACACTGAGAAAGAGTGTTGTTTGGTTAAAAAGGTTGGGGGTTACATCTTTTAACCACCCTATTGTGTTTAAGAAGTTGTCTGGAGCCATGTGTCTAAATCAGCACAAGTTATTTGATTAGTTACCTATTTGTGAATTAATTTGGTTTTGTAATCCTAATTTGACTTTACCGTGAAGTCATTCATGGCTCTGATCTTCTTTTCATCCCCCATAGCACCCAGCACAGGTAGTGTAGATATTTGTAGAACAAATGGATGAATAAATTGTTTTCAAAGGAAGGAAGTAATAAATTTAATCATTTTATAGTAAGTAGGTTTAATATTTCATATAGTGGGAGCAGCTCCAGTATGGTTCTGGCATTCGCTGTGTTTTATTAGCTGTATGATCTAAGGTGGGTTCCTTAACCTCTGCCTAAGCTGCTAAATTCCTAATTCTCTAATTATTAGATTCAGTTTCCTCATCTGTAAAATGGGAATAATTGTATGCTGTATTTCATTGCATTATTATGAGAATTAATTGAGATGGTGAATACAAAGAACTTAGCCCAGTGCCTGATAGGTGTAAAACAGTCAATGGATGTTTGTTGTGATGATGAGAATTTTAATTATTAAGAGAATCACAGGCTTCTAACAAGCACTAGGCCTCCACTTTGTGGGATGACAAATGGTGCACACAGTGAGTAGTGGGGAGCAAGCAGATCCCACCCTGATGTCAAATTCACTGCAATTATAGGAATACATGTTTAATCACCAAATAACAAATGGAGTGTTTTTGAAAGAACATAAGCTTTAATCTTGTGCATTTTTACATGGTTGATTTGTCTCACGGAAAAAAGTATGTTTAAAAATATCTTCATATAACATTAAAATTCCCTTGGAAGATCAGTTACCAAGTGATCCTCTTTTCCTATATTTTTCTCCTAAAACATTGCTTTTGTTTACAACAGAGTTAAATATATTCCACTTTCCTGCAGGGTACAATTTGGAAATGGTGACTGAAATAAACAGCATTTAAGCTGTCTGCTTTCACAGTACCTAGTGTGTTGAAATATGATGTTAGTCTCCTGAATAATTTAAAAATCACTGTCGAAGTTAACAAACCAAATCAAAATGTTGAATTCCTTTTCACTGGTTACTTACTTATTGTACATTTCACTGTCTTCTTAGAAGAATTCAGTCAAATCACGTAGGGGTTCTTTGTCAAGCTATTTATTGAATCTAGTATTCTTCTACCTTGTGGGCATAGCCAGAGACAGGGCTATTGAGATATGCCCAAGGCAAATACGTATTCAGTCACACATAAAGTAAATGATGTGCACATTCAGAAGTAGGAAGATAGAAAAATGGTTTTAAATTTCAAAATTGGCTCCGAAATTTAATATTTCAAGAGAAATGTATGTCAGTAATTAACACAAATATACTTACTACTATTAAAATTGAATGAATATCAAAATCGAGCTATTTCTTGAATACCTGGGTGTACTAGACCTGATATATGTGTTCTATATTCATAATGCACCTTAGTTTAAATAAAAATGTGAAATTATTAGAAATAAATGCAAGGGAAGTATTATTCATTTCATTTTTCATTTTATTCTCACAACAGTTTAATGAAGCGGTTTCATCTCACAGCTAAGAAGGTGGTCTCTTTCTATGAGTCAGACTGTTCTTAGCACTTTGCATTAATAATGTTAATTCTTCCAACCACCCAGTAAGGTGTGTCCTCTTCCGGTTCTCATTTTACATATGAGAAAATTGAAGCACCAAGAGGTTAACAGACTTCCCCCAAAGCACCTGTGATAAGGAATGGCTGAGTTGGGATTTCACTCCTGAAGTCTGGCTCCAGAGCCTGTGATCTTAACCAGTGAGCCCTGCAGCCTTTCTCAAACGCAGGGGAAAATATTGGGATTTAGTGAGATTAACAAATTTCCTCTGGGTAACACAGCTAGGAAGTGATAGAACCAGCATTCTAACCAAGCCCTCTTTTACTGAGGAATTTTGCTGTTAACTATCACACCATAATACTTTCTGCATATATTTATTTCTAATAACCACATGTATTTTTATTTTAACTACAGTGCCTAATGAATGAAACATGGAGGAATCAAGAGTTACGTAAACATGAGTGTTCATTTGTTTAAAATATCTTTATTACAATATAGGCTGGTGCCATGGTTTCTAAATGCCAGTCATAGAAAGAAAGTTACCCAACAAGTCATTATTATTTGTGATCCTGCCTTAAGGCTGGCCTCAGGGTCCACTTCTCTTCTTGGTAAGAGAGGAGCATTACCATGAAGTCTTCTAGGTATTTCAGTAACTAGTGGACTGTAGGGTTATATACAAGATACACATATGCAGTTTCCTCACCTAAGTATTGATTGTTTTGAGTATTAAAAGTCTGACTGTTTATAATTTTCTCAGATTCTACCGTGAACTGCTGGATTTGCTATTTCCATGATATATTGTCTTCATCAATTTGCTATATATGGAATAATGGGAATACTCCCTTGTGAACAGGAACATGTATTTACACTTACATATTATACAGTATATTGAGGGATTTTAATGTAAATATTAAGCTATCATTACTTAGGGACTGGGTTTAAAAAATCAGTAGATGCTTTTGTTTTTGGAACTCGTCAAGAATAAAAGCTTAATAGCTAGGAATATCTACTGGACCTAGGACTGGATGGATTTTTATTTAGGTGTTCTAGATTATCAATTGACTAATGTTTTATTATAGGTGTTATTTTTTAAATGTACAAGTGATATTTTAAAATTGTATCTTGATTATTTTGACCCCATGCAATGAAATACAAAATCTACACTGAGAGGTATTCGTTTCCTTATTTCTTTTACTTTTTGCTCTTTTTTTGTCTCTTAGGTGTAAACTGTGGATGTTTTTATAATATTGGACAGAATTAGTTAAGTTCTACATTGTAGAAATTCATGGTATGAAAAGTAAGGCATGATGTATATGGGAGATAAACGTACTAAAGACGAAGTGATCAAAATATGAAGCTTTAAAGACTCCTTAAGTTCCATATGTATTTTATTTAATACATTTTTTAACAAACTGCATTCTGACTACTCATTACTTTACCCCTTAATTACAATTTTTAATCTTATTTCCCCTTAAGCAACCATATGTAGATCACATTACAGCCAGCTGATTAGTTTTGCAAAAATACAAGGAACATTGTAACTGTGTTTACCATTTGCCAGAAGTTAATGTATGTCCGAGCAAACAGGAAAATAATAAAGTAACCATCTGGTAACATCTCTTTTAAGAGCCCCGGTATAACAATACAGAGACTTTGGTCTAGTGTGAATTCTGCCATTTTTTTACCTCGGGAAGGTCACTTGACCTCTTGGAAGCTCTACTCTTCATCTGTACAATGGAAATATTAAGACTGTGCTCCTGTTTATCTCAGAAATATTGAAAGCATCAAATTCAACAACCATATGGAAGCACGCTGCACATGTAAAGTACTACAAAAAATTATAGATGGTTTGGTGTATGTTTTTGGTTTTAATACGGAGATAAAAACAACCAGATCTGTGTCTGACTTTTTAAAAACCCAGAATAGTACTAAAATTTTGTTCAACTCAACATAAACTATTTTTAATAGGTTATTGTTCATTGTTATTTCAAGAGGCTCATGAATGATGGAGAATAGGAAGCACTCCTTTACATATCCTTTGCTCTTTGGCTAGGGCTACAGGTTAAAGCATTTCCCAAGCTGGAAGTCTTTTGCTCTTCTTAGAATCCCAGATCTGCACCCAGTTTTGAAATTAAGACCACTAACACAAACCACTTTGAATGGTGGAGTGGATAAGAGTATGAACTCTGAGCCAGCCTAGAAGAGCTGAATTCCAGCTCTTCTGTTAATACTTACCAGCAAGATTACCAGCTGATTAATCTTGGGCAAGTTACTCAACCTCTCTGGCCACAATTTCTAGTTTATAAAATGGATATAATCATGTTTTACCAACCTCATAAGATTGTGGTGAAGATTAAATCATTTCAATCATTGCCTTGCACATAAGTGCAATAGCCGTCTTTATTTTTCCGTTGCACCCCTTTTCCCTTGCTTTCCCGATACCCCAGTGCTTGGCATTCCCACGATGTACACGTGGCACTTGTATAATGTGATAAGTACACAAGTAGCTAAGTCAGTCAGGTGAGTGAGATCTTAAGGTCCATCTTAACTAGTTTTACTGGTGAAGAAACTCAAGTCCAGAGAAGTCAGGTGTGAGCCAGACTGGAATTCAGGCTTCTGATTGAGCCACATGCTTTCTCCATGGCCATGTTTGTACAAAACCACAGCACATAAAAAAAGGTAACTCTAGTGAAAGGGACAGCTCAGACCAAAGAGGTTTAAAATATTTAAACTTCTTTCTTTTTTTTTTTCTTTTTTTGAGACAAGGCCTCGCTCGGTCACCCAGGCTAGAGTGCAGTGCAGCCTTCACCTCCCAGGCTCAAGTGATTCTCACACTTCAGCCTTCCAAGTATCTGGGATTACAGGCATGTGCCACCATGCCAAGCTAATTGTTTTCTGTGGGTTTTTGTTTGTTTGTTTGCTGAGATAGAGTCTCGCTGTCGCCCAGACTGGAGTGCAGTGGCGCGATCACCGCTCACTGCAACCTCTGCCTCCCGGGTTTAAGCGATTCTCCTGCCTCAGTCTCCTGAATAGCTAGGACTACAGGCACGTGCCAACAGGCCCAGCTAATTTTTTGTATTTTTAGTAGAGATGGGGTTTCACTGTGTTAGCCAGGATGATCTCTATCTCCCGACCTCGTGATCCGCCCACCTCAGCCTCCCAAAGTGCTAAGATTACAGACCCGAGCCACTGCACCTAGCCTTGTGTGCATTTTTAGTAGCGGCGGATTTTGCCATGTTGGGCAGGCTGGTCTGGAACTCCTGGGCTCAAGTGATCTACCTGCCTCAGCCTCCCAAAGTGCTGTGATTACAGATGTGAGCCACTGTGCCTGGCCTATATTTCCTTAATATTAAATATAAACCCTCATTATTGAATTGTGTGTATTTACACTAATAAAGTTTCACTGAACACACTGGCACATGACTTTTTCTTTATTTTTAGTTATCTTTTATATATGATTGCAAGAGAAATATTTTCCCTACAAAGTGGTCCTCAGAAAAGAGAGAGATGCTATTTATTTCAGTTCATTCAAAGTCTTCTAAAGAAGCGTTCTTTGTTACTACTTTTATCTTGAACAGTAAAATACCATTTACAAAAGACATAGTAGCCTGCAGTGACCTTAATCAATGTAATTTGAGTTTATAGAAATCACCTGTTGGAATTGACAAGCCAAGTAGGGGAGCATATGGAAAATAAATTTAACGTAAGTTTGATTATTAATCCCATGAAGGGACCTCTCAATTCCAAGTATTGGATATTTAAAGATTACTTTAAAAGCAGTGCAATAATAGAGGATCCCAGACATACAACTACAAGATCAATGAAAAACAACCAAGCCGTTGTTAAACATGGCTTGGTGGTTTTGAGTAAAACTTCCAGTGTCTGTTTCATGTGTCATAGAAGTATTTGAATTTCAGGAGACTACCTTTTAACTCAAGAACCTTATAAGAATTTCATGTACAGTGCCATCATTTGTGGAGAGAATTAACCTTGTGTTAAGTAGTTATGTGTTCGTTTTGGCTGAAGAGTGACAAGAGTTAGGTATAGGCACATTTCAGACCTTTCTCTTGGTGTGTTATTTGAATTTTTTGGTCCCAGAGTGGTTTTCTTGTTAACCAATTTAATACTGGACTGCTTTTTTCTCCTTCAAGAGTTCTGAGTCCAGTGCCTTCATTATCAGTACAAATGAAACAGTTATATTACATGTCTTGTTCAGAAGAGGTGGCAGTATAAACCAGATTGATAAAACATTGAAGAAATAGAAAAAATGCTGAGTAAACCTAGTTATGTAATTTGTGTTAGGGAATAGATATGGTACTATTTAACTGGGTTTAATAGAGCAGGTTTGCTTCTAGTCTTTTTCTTCCCCCCAGTATGGATAATATTTTTATTTGGAAAAAATGTAAATACAGAGAAATCCAGGAAATAATATAACATACCTATTTACCCATCACTGAGAATTCACAAGTTGGAATCTTTTAAAAATCATTGTTCATTTCAGGCCTTTCTAGAAAATAAAATAAATTATTAAAGATAAAGTTCAGTTTCCTTTGAAACATCCCCTTCGTTCCTTTTTCCTTGTCAACCCTCCCAAAGATAACCATCATCACGAATTTGTTGTGTATTATTCCAGTTCTTGTTTTTATACCTTTATGACACATCCATCCATCCACCCATAATACTGATTTGTGCATGTTCTAAAATTTGTGTAAGTGGAGGGACATGGTGGCTCACACCTGTAATCTCAACACTTTGGGAGGCCAAAGTGGGTGGATCACCTGAGGTCAGGAGTTCGAGACCAATCTGACCAACATGATGAAACCCCATCTCTACCAAAAATACAAAAATAGCCAGGTGTGGTGGTGCACGCCTGTAATTCCAGCTACTGTGGAGGCTGAGGCAGGAGAATTGCTTGAACCCAAGAGGTGTAGGTTGCAGTGAGCTGAGGTCGCGCCATTGCACTCCAGCTTGGGTGACAGAGCGAGACTTCGTCTCAAAAAAAAAGGAAATTTGTAGAAGTGTAGTCCTGTTGTATACTCTGTTTCTTCACTCTGTCACTTGACATTATAATGAAAGGGTGTACTATGTCTAGGTATATTGTGATTGCCGATATATTTGTACTTTTTATGTTTTCTGTTCTTTGTTTTCCTTTGTTCTTTACTTTCCTGCTTTTTATTGTAAATATGTTTTGTTCCACCCCTCCTGATTTGGACGTTTATAGATCCTATTTCTGTTCTTACATTTTTTAATGGTAACTTTAAATTTTATTTTAATAAAGTCTAAAATTACTCTCTATATGTATCATCCTCCAGAACAAAACCAGGAGCATCGTATCCTTTAACTTCTTACCTACCGACCCCACTTCTATCTTTCATGATTGTTATTGTCTAAAGCTGTGCTATATGGTAGCCATTAGCTGCATGAGTTTATTAAACACTTAAGAATGAGGAACTGAATTTTTTATTTAATTTTAATCAACTTAAGTTTAAAAACTGATATTAGAATCAGCGATTAGTAAATTATAAATGTTTGGAACAACCTGGGTGAAACTACTGTAAATTTTATGAATTCTAAATACAGATTAGATGTTCCTGATAAAAATTTAGCGTTTGAATAAAGATGTGCTCTAAGTATAAAATGAACACCAGATTTTAAAGATTTAGTACAAAAAAGTCTGAAATGTCTCATTAATTGTTTTTTTTTTGCATTATGTAATTAATGGGTGAAATAATAAAATTTTAAATATATTCAGTTAAATAGCATTAAAATTAATTTCACTTGTTTTTATGCTTTTTTTAATGTGGCAATTAGAAAATCTAAAATTATATGTTGTATTTCTGTAGGACAGAACTGCTGTAGAATTTCCATTGAAACTTAAAAGCACAATAGGTAATGTTTTTTACAATTAGTAGTTAATTAGACTTATTAGTATATTTTTTACATTTTTTTCTTATATACTTTTCCTTCCTTCTAGATTTGTTTTTCTTATTACTAAATTTGATCCTTTAGTAACAGATTCTTGTTGAAAGAAAGACTTTGTTGGAAGTGAACTCTCCTTATGTTTGTATTCTGAAATGGCTTTATTTTGCCATCACTCCTGATTGATAGCTAGGTATAGAATTCTAGGTTGACAGTTTTCCTCAACTCCTTGAATAGTACTCTATATTTTCATACATTTGTATTTGTTGTTGTTGAAGTAATTCTTTATAGGTAATCGGTCTTAACTCTGATAAGTTTAAGGATTTTTCTCATTTTCTTTGATGCTTTGTAGTTTTATTACAATATATCCTGCTGTATTGTCTTGTTCGTTTTGATTTGTTTTCACTTTGTTCCTTGGTGTGAGTGTTCAAATCGAAGAGTCAAGACTTTACTTTGGGAATATAGTCATTGTGTCTTTTCCTTCCTACTGATAACCTCTTTCTCTGCTTCTGAAATGCCTATTAGACGGTTGTGGAGCTTCTCAATTAACCACGTCACCTAACCTCTCTTTTGTTCATCCTTTTGTTGTTCTTTGTTGCATTCTGGGTTAATTCCTCAGCAGTCTATGGCAGTTCCTGCTGTGTCTGGTCTAGAGTTTATCCATGTTTTGAGTTTTTTATTTCAATGAACCTGCTTTTATTTGCTTCAAAATTTCTATTTTGTATGAATCAAAAACATTTAATATGAAACATGCATATGTAGTATCTAGATAAATATGATTTACATAATAATAAACCAGCATCTAGCTTAAGGAATATACCTCTTACCAATGACTTTGTCTTTCCCAGTCAAATTACCCTCCCTTTCCTCAGCAAAAGGTAACCTCTGTCATGATTTTGCAGTTATCATTTGTTATGCTTTTCTTTATAGACTTTCCTTGTATTTGTATTTTCAAACTTTATTTAAAATCATGCCATGACTTCCCTTTTTTGCCCAACATTGTTTGTGCAATTCATCTCTGTTGATGTGCATACCCACAGTTCATTTGTGTTCACTGCTACATATTATTTTATTATATACCACAGTGTATATATCCTCCTGATGACATATATTTAGGTTGTTTCGACTTTTTAATTTTAGCTAAGTATATATTTTTTCAACATCCTTTTATTTCATGCTTTCTATATCCTTGAGTTTTTGGTGTCTCTTTTAAGTATCATATTGTGTAAGTGTTAGTTAACTATATTGTTTATTATTTTTAAGTCTGAAAATCTGATTGAGCAAGCATTCCTTCCCTCCCCACTCCCCATTGTTTTCCTTCTTGGGGTGTGCCAGAGGGGATAAGAAACAAAGCTTAGGGCTGGTACAGGGTAAGAGAACATACAGGAGTATCCTCACATAAGCAGCTTCCTTAAAAGGCACAAGAAACTAACAACAAAAAGTTAAAACATCTCTTGCAGAGATGGATATGTGCATGAGACCTTTTTATTTGACCATGATTTGGGCCCTCTTGACCATTCTTGGTTCAAACTGGATTAGTGTAAGCCTGTTGTGTCTTGGAGAATGGAGCAAGAGCTCCCTTTGCCTTGGCAGTCCCTGCATCCCATCTAACTCTCCTCATCTTTCACATCCACCTGCCAGAAGGTTGAAGTACATCTGAGATCCCCTATATCCACCCCCAACCTTTTGTTTCCCCCTTTTCTTTGTTTTTATTCCTCGCAATCCCTTGGCACAAAAAGCTTTGGGTTTCTGTTTTAATCCCTTAAAACCACGCTCTCTTCCTTCCTGTCTCCAGCCTGTGGCTTAGTGTTAATTGATGGAGAGGGTTATGTGATAAGACAGCTTATAATGGTAGGTCTTTCCAAAATAGTCTACCTGTTACTCTGTGCAGCAAAAACAGATAACCAGTGTGCAGGGAATCTGGATGTAAGGAAATGTGCTCAACTTTAAGGCTCTGTTGAATATAGTTTCATACTGTATAATTCAGTAGACTTAAGATCTTTTTTATCGCATAACCTCTGTATAACAATTTACAGTTTATGAAATGCTTTCTCCAGTATCTCACTTGATCATAAGCAGTACCCTTTGAGTTAGCTGTCATTATCATCTATCATGGATGAAGGAGACTGAGCCACTGTGATCAAGTCACTGTCCCAGATCATACAGCTTCTAGGTAGAGAGCCAAGATTCCAGCCAGGTGTCTTGAGCTCACATCCTGCATTCATACCATTGTATCACACTGATCCCCGGTAAAGATGGATTGTTCCTGACTGCAGATGTATTAAATGCTTGTTAATAGAAAGCTGCTGTGGGAGATTGCCAGAGAAATCAGCTTGGCTAACTCTTCACATCCAGAGCCTTATGTTCATTCATCTGAAGGCATTCACATTTTCAGTGTACCTGCTTTTTTTATACAGTGCCTTTCCAAGTTTCTCTATTTTGAATAATTTGCATCCCATACAAACATTATTAGGTCAGTGTTTAGAGATTGAACTCCATCATATTGCCTGTCACTAATCCACTGCATAGAAAAATATGAAAATAATGTCATTAACATCAGTTTTTCTTATAATAGCTATGTAGTGCTGTGTTAACTGCCTATCAATTACAGGTAAAGAGTACCCTAGACTGAAATCTACTGAGTGACCTGACGGGTCTGAATGAAAGCCCAGCACTCCTAGACAACCAAGGATCTGTCGTAGCCAGAAAGGTTGAGTTTGTAGCCATGGAAGTGAGCAAAGACCAGTGGCCCACCTAGGAATTATCTTCGTATGCTCAGACTAAGATTTTGCCACAACTGACTGATTAACACAAGATCAATGAATGAAATATTCCTGTGCAAGAGAGTAGGGAACAAAAAAGAGAAAACTGTTTCTTCATAGTGGAGAAGGTTCCATGGAGGAGGGGAGATGGTTGATTTGGAAACAAGAGAGAAATCCATGACATGTGAGGTTCTGGAAAGAGGGCATATGATAGGCTATGGGTAACAGGCAGCTCTCAGGAATAGAGAAAGGTCTCTGGGTCCTTTGCCTTGAAGAAAAGCTTTTGTCTTTCCTAAAGACTTTTATGTATGCTTAGGACCTTTGTTTTGCATACTTTTTTTATGACCTAAGTTTTTACATTTAGCATTATTTTATGTGGACTTTTCATGTATTCACATTGCCTAACTTTTTAATGCCATTCACTGTTACATAAATATGCAAATAATAGTTTACTTAATCATTTCTCTATTATTTACTGATACATGAATTGCTTCCACTTATTCCACATTAGAAATAGTACAAATAAAGCCATATTTTTACGAAGAGTTTCTTTTTTTGAGTCCAGATTCCAAAATTGAAATTACTAGGTCATCATATTAGTCCTTTCTGTCTTTTTCATATTGCCAAATTGTTCTTTGAAATGATTATATTAATTTACAGTGTCACTAGCCTCAAACAGTAGGTTTTATGATCTCTTGAATTTTGTTCTCATTTTATCAGATGAGGCATTACCACGTAGCCGTTTTATTTTGCTGAGCCAAACATCGTGTCAAATGTCAGTTTGCTATTTGTATTTTTTTCTAACGGGTGCTCTATTCAGATCAGCAGCCTATTTGTGCCATAGAGACTGAGTATTCACTTTCCAACTTCATGTAGTTTTAAAATGTTAGTCTAGTTTTCTAATTAGTTTGTTTTAATATTATTTAATAACTCTTAGCCAATAAAAAATATTGGGACATGTGGAGTGTCCAATAAATCCAAAGTATATTTTACTTTAAAAATAAAGAAAATATAAGGTATGTTTTTTTCCCATAGTATACACATCCTGTAAAGGAGTCAGTTTTGAGCTGTCACAAGAGGAGACAGGTGCCGCCCCAGGGGATGGATCAAAACCTGGAAATAAATCAGCTGTGGGTGGCACGTTGCCTGGCTGTCATGCCGAGGCTGGGAGTTTAGTAGAGATACTAGAGTTGATAATGGAAAAATAGTAATCTATGATAAATTTGTCAGTTCATATCAAGAAATGGGCTAGAAATCAAGGCTAGGCAAAGATGGGATGAAAATGTGCTTTTGTGGTTGGCCTGGGCTTTACCAGCATCCTGCCCTTATCTTAAAGGAACGGAGTGACTGGAACAAGCAAGTGGAACAAGAGGGTGGCTCCCAGGCATTCCTGCCACTGACCTCTGGCCCCTGTTCTTTAACTGGAGTCGTCAATGATAAATGAAAGTCGCTTAGGGTGAATGCACATTGAGAACAGGGAATCGCATCATTCTTTCACCATTTCTGCTTTAAAAGTCGAGCAGCAGTTACGCAGCTATCTACTGTGTGTGTGCATGCATGCACGTAGGTGTGTACAAGACATACCCTGTTGTAACTTAGTTTTTCTCTGTAAAAAAATCTGTTGGCTTATCTTGTCCTGGGAATGAGGTAACTTTTTAAAAACATTTTTCTGATATGTGTTTTCCAATTTAAATACAATTCACTGAAATGTTTTCTTTCTAGTCTCCAGAGAATACAGAGGGCAAAGATGGATCCAAAGTAACTAAACAGGAGGTAAGTATATCTTTGACATCCTATATTTAATTATTTACATTAAAATGTTTAATATCATTAGGATTGTCTGCATCTGAATGAAATGGGGAGAATCATATGAACAAAGTTTAATATGAATGAACAAGGTTGTTAAGACTACATAAAACAGCGATAAATGTCTATATGTAGTCTCGCTTGGCCTAGATTTGTTTCAGTTGGATATATTGATGAGGCATTTTCCACTTACTGTGTTGTTTATATTTCTACCTATCAGCCCTGCTTTCCGTTAAAGCAGATACTGAGAATTCCTTCTGGGCAAAGAGTAATATAGTAGGTAAATTCATCAAGGAGAACAAAGTCTGCCTTTCACAGCAAGAAAATGAAAGACTGTAGATCTCATAAATTCTATGCTCTAATGAGTAGATTATAAATCAGTTTTTAGGTTCTGAATATTTTGCCTGAGAAGGATCATCTCTAAAATCAAAAACTATAGGCCAGGCGCAGTGGCTCACACCTGTAATCCCAGCACTTTGGGAGGCTGAGGCACGCGGATGATGAGGTCAGGAGATAGAGACCATCCTGGCTAACACAGTGAAACCCCATCTCTACTAAAAATATAAAAATTTAGGCAGGCGTCTGTAGTCCCAGCTACTCAGGAGGCTGAGGCAGGAGAATGGCATGAACCCGGGAGGCAGAGGTTGCAGTGAGCCGAGATCGCACCCCTGCACTCCAGCCTGGGCAACAGAGTGAGACTCCATCTAAAAAAAAAAAAAAAAAAAAAAAACTATAGAGGGATATACAATGTGTCAAAATATTAAAGCTTTTTTTTTTTTTTTTTTTAATTGGGGACACTCTTAGGATATTAGGATACTTAATTAGGCAATGATCCAAAGATATTTTGTATTAAAATTCAGAAACTTCCAAAAGTCCAGAAACTTGGAAGAGATTCTTGGATTTGACCCTCTGTGGTTATTACCATGAACCTCTAAAAAAAGATGGGCGAAACAGTAGGAAATGAGATATAACTTTGATGGCAATCATTCCCTTTGCACAAAGCTTTAGAATAGGTGGAAAACTGCAGCTGTTACCCTTGAACTTATCAACTAAAAGGGGTCATGAGTGAGACAAAAACAATATCTAGTTACAGGTTCTTTGATTGGGTGATTCATAATGTGGTTAATAATTCAGAGGAGTTTGTCATGATACCAAAACCCCTGCACAAGATTTGTACAAGGAAATTCATTCTGCCAAAGTGGAAAATCTTCAACAGAACCTATAAAGAAATAAGTTAAAAGCAAAACAAACAAAACCATCTGTCCCCATGATCCATGTACCTAGCATTCACTGTTTAACAGAGTTTGGAATAATCATGAAGTTTTTTATCCAAAGCAGAGTCACCACACATATGCGAGAACCAACCAAAAAATGATAAGAACCAACCAAAAAGTGATAAATGCTTGAATTTTCTTGGGAAATGGCAAAATGTGATTTTTAGAACAGTTGGCTAAGTATAACTAACCTTAATGTTTTTAAGATTTGGACGCCAAAACAAAAGCATTTGGGTTTTTCCTTAGGGACTGGCATTTAAATTGATTTGTCAGTCAGAAAACCTAGGAACACCATGGCACCCAGTAATCTTTGATTGTCTTCCCAATTCCACTACACCAAAAGCAAATCAAGCTGGTGAGAATATATATATAAAGGATATGTGTGTGGTTTTGTACAGCTGTATTATACATTTTATTTTATTTTGTTTTATTTTATTTTATTTTATTTTTTGAGACAGCATCTCACTCTGTCATCCAGGCTGGCGTGGGTGAGGTGGCGAGATCGTAGCTCACTGTAGTCTCTATCTCCCTGGCTCAAGTGATTCTCCCATCTCAGCCTGGGACTGTAGCTGCATGCTACCACACCTGGCTAATTTTTTTATTATGTTATTATTTTTGTTATTTTTATATTTTATTTTATATCATTTCTATGTATTTTATATATTTTTTGTTAATAAAAATGCTTTCTTAACAAGGCTCTACCTGTCATTTAAGCCAAGGCCAGATTAAAACTCATGATAATGACTTCAGAACATCAACACAGTTATTTAAAAAGTGAAAAGGTCAGTTAGTTTGCTGATGGTTTCGGGTAAAAACTGTCAGTATATTGATTTTTTTTTTCTTTCCCACTGGATTGACTGAATTTTTCAGTTATGTCATCGAGTATGCACCATCTTGACTATGGTAAATGGATAACAGTTACTAAGGGGGATTCTCTTTTGAAAATCCTTTTCCACTGCCATATTAGAAGGCATTGTGCAGGGGACTTGGATGGTAAACAACCAAAATAATACATTATAGTCATTACCATCAACAGTTACAAACCCTTTTACATCCATTATTTTGTCTGGTCCATATAGTAATTCTAAAATGAGAGGAAGCAGATTATTCCTCGATAAAAATGTATAAGCACCTATAATGTGCCAAGCACTGTTCTAAGCTCTCCAGATCCCACAGTGAACAAAACAAGCAAAAATCCCTGCTTTCATGGCACTTCCTTTTAGTGGGAGAGAGAGTAAAATAAAATGATTGAATATTAACTATGAAGATAAACAAAGCAAGGAAGGCGAATAGTGAATGTCAGAGAAGTGCTATTTTGGAGGACAGATTGGCAGATGTTATCCCTATTTTAACTAGAGCAAAGTTCTCAGAGAAACATGATTTTCCCTGGGTATTAGAACTTGTAAATAGCAGAACCAGGATAGATATCTGCATCTCCTGCTCCAAAATCCGCTATCCCTATGGCCCTTTTATGGCAGTCCTAAAAATCTGGTAATCCAGTATCCATTTTTCTGTCTTGTCTATTCCCAGCCAAGGCTCTGAGGTACAAACTTTTCTACTTCCCAGTTTTGAAAAGAAGGCAATTTCTTTTTAAGTTTTTTTTTTTTTTTTTTTTTTTAATAGAAGCAACTTGACTTTTGGGTTTTGCTTGGAGGTACATGGTCAGGCTCAGGAGCAAAAAAATCTCTTAAAAATAAAAATACTCCCACATTCCAAAGGAATGGTCCGTGTGTTTCAAGCAGTATCCAGCAAAGTACAGTAATTCTATTGAATGTAGCTATCCCCGTGTACTTTGTCATTGGGAGATTAGACTTCTATGTTTTGCAACCAGGATATTAAAGTAGAAGATTTCATGTCTTTCAGAGTAGGCTTCACCAGAATTTTCCCCAACCTAAAGGATGATCATGCCTATGGGATGATGCCTATGGGATAATTCCATTGTGACCAGCACCTATATACCGTAGTGACAAACCCTCACATTTGTCATATCTGTTTGTCATATTTATCAATGATGATTTTTCATTCTAAAAGCCCTCCTTCCCTCCCTGAGAGGTAGTAAAATAATTGGATATTGGCAATTAAGAAAAACAAAGCAAGGAAGGGGAATAGTGAATGTCAGAGAAGTGCTGAGGAGCAGTCTCTGGACCACTTTTCCTGAGGATTCACAATAAAAAAAAAAAAGAGAGAAATTCTTAATATCTTTTTTTTTTCCTTAGCAGTCCCACCCAATCTGAGTCTCAGATGAGTACTTCACATGTTAGTGTTTTAACAGGGAAAAAATAGCAGTCTCATCTATTTCATATCCAATAAATATAGTCCCATAGTTTATAGATTTTAAGGCTGTGAAAGCTGATGGAACTTTCCAGGAAGGTGTCCATACTTGCATGCATAATCAGTACTGCTGACTGTGAGTGAAACGTTCATCTCAGCCTCCACTGTTTGCAGTGAAAATGAAAATGTCTTATGATGGCTACTGGAAAAGAAAATGTAAGAAAGGTCTTTTTTAATGGCATAGAAAGAAGAGCTGGGAAATTTTAGGTAGCAAGTCATAAATTGATTTTATAATAAAAGATAGGATTTTTAGGGACTGGCTACAGCTTAGGCTTTTGTTTTTGTTTTTGTTTTTTCTCCCTCATTAATTTCCTAGGCTTTTTATTTTGGAACTCCTGTACTGGACCTGAATTTTTAAAAGGTATTAAGTCCTTTGGATCAGAACAACTGTTAGGCTCTGCAAAGCAGTGCTTAGATTGGAATGTCTCTGGAAATCCCAAAGAGCTCTCTGGCATCACTTAGTCTTCAGCATGTTCAGGTGTTCACATGGAGAGGAACAACAGTGTCACAGTTGGGGAGCTTTTCTCATGATTTTGCCTCACTTCATGGAGATTTTATTCAAGACAACTAGATGGCAGATAGGGAGGCAGTTTTGAGTTATGGCTAACATGTTTGGCCCCTTTTCAGGCCCCAAACTAAAGAGTAACTGAGTAGTGGCTCTAGGACTTCTTCCCCTCCCCACAAGTTCACAGTTGCTGTATGTTTCTGGTGCTTACTCCTTCTGTTCATCTCAATACTTATTGAGGGCCCCTGCTACATATTGGAGCCACAGAAATACAAGAGAAGGTGGTCCTGTGCAAGAGGGGATGGAGACATGAGTCAGATGAAGTGAATGTGAGGCAAGACCAACATGGTGCACATGAGTTGACATCAAGTGGAGAGGGAGTCAGATAAGGTTCTTTGACCTCTCTTTAGCAGGGAGACTGCCACTTTCATCTTGGAAGGTGTTGTTCTGCCTGCTGTAGTTTGTCAGACATGGGTTGTCCTTGAGGCCACACTGAAGCTTCAGAGCTGAGCTCTGTTGGGTAATTGGAAGGTGCTCTTTTCTCCTCTATGCTCAGAAAGTACATTAAAAAAACACAAGATACCCTCTTGTTGCCCGGTTTACTTGCAAATGTTGTCTTTTCTTCAGTATACTCAATACAGTTAACCATCCTAGGAAAAGTATTGCAGGATTTGGATTCTGGTTCCCAGGGACTTGTGGGTGCACTGTCAGGAATACACCCTTGAGAACCATAGCAGGCACTGTAGTTCCTATGGAGAATCTGACACACACTCCCCCTGTACTAATTCACAGGGCTATGTGCTGAGCTTACATGCTTTTACTCTGTGCAGTGAGTGTATCCCACCCAACCACTTAACCTGCACAGCCTCTCATTCTCAGCACATTCTCGTAGCTGGCCTTAAGTCCAGCTCTGATTTTTCCTCGAGACCCCAGGGTTAAAAGTATTCATGGAGGCTCTGGCCCTTCATTTCCTTCTGTAGTTTAAAGAAAGATGAGTTTAGCTTCTCTGGCTATTTTCAGCAAGAAAGTTCTTAGATGTGGAGATGGCAAGAAATATTTCTTCCAGTTTGGCCTGACTGGCTGACCTAGACTGACCTTAGCCCCACTTCAAGAATTCCATGATTCCTCATAATTATGGCATGGGTTCCTACTGACCATTTTTGCTGTCCCCCTTAGGAAAAATTATTTGAAACATTTAAGCTATTATACTGAGGCAAATTCTACATGAGGAAGTGAGAACTAGGGAAAGGCTTGGATTCATTTATTCAGCAAATACTGAGTTTATACTGTATGTTGGCCAGTACACTACTGTACTGGAGATGGAGCAGTGAATTAACCAGACAAAAAGTATGGAGTATTTATTTCTGGAGCACTTTTTTAAAAAGGCAGTTATACTTTTACAATGTGAAATCCCTTGGGGAGCCACTGTAGGTTGGATGGTAAGTAGAATATCAAATTTTGTGTGTTATTGCTGAAATGCCTAGGACAGTTCTTTCAATTTAGATTTTCTTTGCAGGGTCATTTGCTGTTAACTTGTAATATCCTTGAAGAAAAAAAGATTTCCCCAAAATATCAATCTCTACACAATTTCTCTGTAAATTTTCTAAACTTTGAAATTAAAAGAAAAAATTAATGCACTTTTAATTCTAGTTAAATCCTTTGAACGTATACTACTAGATAAATGTGTTTGTTTTGTTATCGGTAAAAAGAAGGCTTTCTAGTTAACTGCCAAGATTTGTAATCATTTTCATTTCTAACATAGCAGCAAGATGGGGAACTCCTGCTATTTTGGTTTCTACACAATTGCATAAGTCTCTTCTTGTATTAACTTAAAAGCTTTAGTTCCATTTTTAAGGAGCTGGAGTCAGACTGAAGACTAGCTCTTAAATAGCACCTCAATGTTCTTGCTGTTGATTTTGTCATAAAAGTAGAGGTTTTAATTCGGGATAAAGCCTAAATTGATCTTCATTTCCCTTACTTATTCACCACACCCTGAGTTGGGAGTAGCTGTTTATTTGAACAGTGTACCTACCCCTTTTTAGAAATACTTCCTCTTGAGTGTCATGGTGCCCAGGGGACTTGGGATATGTTTCATTGTGCTTACCTGGAGAAGGTGATGGGAATCATACATTATAGTCATTCAACAAAGTAAGGTATATTAAGAATAGATTTTTAAAAATCAACTTCGTTTTGTATAATCACCAAAAAATATGTATATTTTCCATTCCCTTTGTAGCCCACAAGACGGTCTGCCAGATTGTCGGCGGTAAGTACCTTAGAACCACTTTAGCGTTAGTTCTTATGAGTACATGGTCCCTTTGTCCAAAGTGAAGCAGCAAAAGGAAGATTAAGATGGTTTCCCATGAGTTTATTTTCTTTTTGAAAATTATCTAGGGTCCTCACATCTAGCAAATTTGACCAGTGTTACCAAGCAATTGACTTGATCAAATGTGTCAGACAGTGGCCAGCCCCATTACGAAGGATATAAAGCAGGATGTTATTTGACATTGCTATATCTCTGACACAAAAGTAGTATATTAGGCAAAGTTCCAGTCTTCAGATTCTACCTGTGATGCAGTGAAGTGGACAGAATTCTTATTCTCTGTCCACAACTCATACTTTAGAATGTTTATATGAGAATGTTCTGAAAGTTGTCTGAATCCATATACTGTAGCCTCATTTCAGACCTTAAGAATCTTTGTAACAGTAATAATTCTACTTCGCTATTTGGAGTCTCCTTCTGTGAGCCAGTAAATTCTTGTGGGGTTAGGATACAAGCTGAGATGGGCAGATGTGGCTGAACCTCCAAGGTGGACATCCTCCAGCTCTTCCTCATCAGCCTGTGCTCCCTACTGGCTCTTATGCTCTTCTCTTTCGCTGCCCTGCTAAGAGATTAGCTGGACTCCAGCGGAGGATTTTGTTTAAAATTCCTGCAGCCCAGGCTTTCCACTAAGAAGGTAGAGGGAAACGCACTGGTATTTTGACTGACACTATATTAGTATATCCTCATACTAGCTATTACAGAAGCTTCATGCTACTTTGGTCTTCAGGAAAGCATGGATTTCATTCTCAACCCAAATCTGTGTCTGGTACAATATAGGGAATCAAAGCAAAAATAGGTATTAGGACCACTCACAAGTTCGGAAATACAGCTGTTTGGATCAGGTGAGCCAGTGTTTCACGTGAGTCTCATAAGGAAGTGTATTAGTCTGTTTTCACACTGCTGATAAAGACATACTCAAGACTGGGCATTTTACAAAAGAAAGAAGTTTAATTGGATTTACAGTTCCATGTGGCTGGGGAAGCCTCACAATCATGGTGGAAGATGAGGAGCAAGTCACATCTTACGTGGGTGGCAGCAGGCAGAGAGAGAGAGAGCTTGTGCAGGGAAACTCCCATTTTTAAAACCATCAGATCTCATGAGACTCATTCACTTTCATGAGAACAGTGCAGGAAAGACCTGCCCCATAATTCAATCACCTCCCACCAGGTTCCTCCTATGACACATGGGAATTGTGGGAGTTACAATTCAAGATGACATTTGAGTGGGGACATAGCCAAACCATATCATTCTGCCCGCAGCCCCTCCCAAATCTCATGTCCTCATATTTCAAAACCAAACATGCCTTCCCAACAGTCCCCCAAATCTTAACTCATTTCAGCATTCACTCAAAAGTCCAAAGTCTCATTCAAGACAAGACAAGTCCCTTCTGCCTGTGAGCCTGTAAAATCAAAAGCAAGTTAGTTACTTCTAGGGTAAAATGGGGATACAGATATTGGGTAAATACCACCCTTCCAAATGGGAGAAATTGGCCAAAACACAGGGGCTACAGACCCCGTGCAAGTCTGAAATCCAGCAGGGCAGTCAAATCTTAAAGTTCCAAAATGATCTCCTATGACTCCTTTTCTTGCATCCAGGTCACGCAGATGCAGGACATAGGTTTCCATGGTCTTGGGTAACTCCGCCCCCGTGGCTTTTCAGGATACGTCTTCCCTCCTGGCTGCTTTCACAGACTGGCATTGAGTGACTGTGGCTTTTCCAGGCACACAGTGAAAACTGCCAGTGGATCTACCATTCTGGGGTCTGGAGGGCAGTGGCCCTCTTCTCACGGCTCCACTAGGCAGTTTCCCAGTAGGGACTCTGTGTGAGGGCTCCAACCCCACATTTCCCTTCTGCACTGCCCTAACAGAGGTTATCCATGAGGACCCTGCCCCTGCAACAACGTCTGCCTGGGCATCCAGGTGTTTCCATACATGTGAAATCTAGGCAGAGGTTCCCAAACCTCAATTCTTAACTTCTGCGCACTCGCAGGCTCAGCACCACACGGAAGCTGCCAAGGCTTGGGACTTCCACCCACTGAAGCAACAGCCCCTGTACCTTAGCCCCTTTTAGTCACAGCTGGAGCGGCTGGGAGACAGGGCACCAAGTCCCTAGACTGCACACAGCAGAGGAACCCTGGGACCCTGGGTCAGGCCCACAAAACCATTTGTCCTCCTAAACCTCTGGGCCTGTAATGGGAGAGGCTGCTGCAAAGCTCTCTCACATGCCCTGGAGACATTTTTCCCATTGTATTGTGCATAGCATTTGGCTCCTCATTACTTATGCAAATTTCTTCAGCCGGCTTGAATTTCTCCTCAGCTCAGAAAATAGGATTTTCTTTTCCGTCACATTGCCAGGCTGCAAATTTTCCAAACTTTTCTGCTCTGTGTCTCTTTTAAAACTGAATGCCTTTAACAGCAGCCAGGTCACCTCTTGAATGCTTTGCTGCTTTGAAATTTTTTCCACCAGATACCCTAAATCATCTTTCTCAAGTTCAAAGTTCCATGGATCTCTAGAGCAGGGGCAAAATGTTGCCAGTCTCTTTGCTAAAACATAACAAGTCACCTTTGCTCCAGTTCCCAACAAGTTCCTCATCTCCATCTGAGACCACCTCTGCCTGGATTTCATTGCCAATATCATTATAAGCATTTTGGTTAAAGCCATTCAACAAGTCTTTAGTAAGGGTCAAAGCCGTTCAGCAAGTCTCTAGAGAGTTCCAAACTTTCCCACATTTTCTTGTCTTCTTCTGAGCCCTCCACACTGTTCCAACCTCTGTCTGTTACCCAGATCTAAAGTCACTTTCACATTTTCAGTTATCTTTCAGCAGCGCCCCACTCTTCTGGTACCAATTTACTGTGTTAGTCCATTTTCACACTGCTGATAAAGACATACCCAAGACTGGACAATTTACAAAAGAAAGAGGTTTTATTGGACTTACAGTTCCATGTGGCTGGGGAAGGCTCACGATCATGGAGAAAGGCAAAAGGAGCAAGTAATGTCTTACGTGGATGGTGGCAGGCGAAGAGAGACAGAGCTTGTGCAGGGAAACTCCTGTTACTAAAACCATCAGATCTCATGAGACTCATTCACTAATCATAAGACCTGCACAGGAAAGACCCACCCCTGTAATTCAATCACCTCCCACCGGGTTCCTCGCACGACACATGGGAATCGTAGGAGTTACAGTTCAAGATGAGATTTGAGTGGGGACACAGCCAAACCATATCAGGAAGACGTGTCAGTCACTAGGAGGACTTAAGAGCTGGGGTTGCTGTTGTGAATCTCCAGGCAGTTAAGGGAACACACCTTGTAAGTCAAATGAAAACCAAAATTTAAAACGAAGCTTTTCCTGAGCACCAGAAACCAGCAATATAAGCACCTTCCACTGAGATCATTCCGTGTGCTACGGAAACAGAGCCTCCTCAGAGGCCAGCAGGATTACGGACTTCATAACCTCATTTCCTGGTCCCATCAAAACACTTGAATGCTGGGTCAGAGGGAAAGGTCTGCCCTACAGAAAATAATATAAAAGGAAATTGTTTACTGTAAATGGAGAAAACATGTATATTAATACAGTATATCAAAGCTTAGGATGACAAAATGTTTTAAATTCTGAAAATGTAAGAACCATGAAAGCTGCTATATTTGGGCTGCAGATTTAGGGTGATAAGAAGATTAATAAAAACATCTCTTACTTTTCAAGCTCAATTTTCTTTTTATTTGAAAGGTCATTTCTAACAGCCAATCTTCTGAAATCGAACTGTCTACAATTTCCCTTTATGCACTTGATGAAAAGGGGCAGATTCAGTGTGAACCTGAATTACCTAGAGGCAGTAGGGAGGAACATGTATTTTTCTCCATAGGGGGAGACCCTGGCCAGTGTTTTCTATTTTAAAACCATTCTAGTGCTGGGAGAGATGTACACTTTTTTCTAGTTCTATGAGAGAAATATTTGCCCTAAAGTATCTACAGAAAACTCCTGGAGTCAAATGGTTATCTTTTCCAGTTATCCGCATGTGCCACCTGGTCTCAGGCCCCTGGGAAGCTGGCCAGGGCTGAAGCATTGTGTGGCAGAGGGACCGTGGTCACACGGTGTGTGAGTGCTGCTCATGGGAACTGGAGGGAGGACCACATGAGGCAGGAAAAAATAGTTTCCTAGGGGACTCTTTGGCTAATAATATCTGTGAAAAATTTTAAACTTTGGGAGCTAACAGTAGACATTTTATCATTATAATTATGTTCTCAATGAAAACCTCTAGGGACAAATGAGCCCAGCATATCTGGTTAGGCAAAAGATTCTCACCTTGAGCTGGCATTGGAGAGAATAAAAGTAGGAAGAAGCTTGGCAACAGAAACTCGAAATCTACATCAGAAGTGGAAGGATTTGGAAGTGATTTTGAAATACTTCACAGGCAGCAGTCTTCATTACCAGCTGGGCTTTGCTAGTGATTGTGCTGTGATTTCTAGATTGTTAGGAAGGCCAGTGCAACTGAATTCACTGAGTCCTTTGGCCACGGGCCTGAGTCATCCCTCTTGCTGCTGTGCTGTGATAAAAGGAAGAACAGACACGTAGGAGATAGAAGCTTAGACCTGTTCCCGGAGAGCTATTCTGGACCAGGGAATGAGGAGTCAGCTTTTCGATCTCACCTGCAGTTCCCTTGTGAACCCAGGGTGAAAATAGTTATGAAATGCAGAGATCTTTATGCTGTTACCTGGTGCTGAAAATAGGATGAAATACTTTTTAATGACCAAGGCCTTGTCAAAATGCATAGTTGTCTTTGTTAGTCTTTTTGCGTTTCTTTTGGTGCTGACAGTTGTCTTTTTCAGTATTTGTGTAATTTAAATTATCTTTGCAGAAACCTGCTCCACCAAAACCTGAACCCAAACCAAGAAAAACATCTGCTAAGGTAAGAAGTGCTGTTTCCCACTTTTGGCTTTTTAAACAATGAACAAATTATAATTCCCTACCTCAGAATCATTCAAGGAAAGGCCATATTTAATGATCCAAGCTAAAACCGTTACCACTGTTATGGGCTTTCTTAAAGGCATAAAGCACAGTTTTCTGCCTTAATAGGAGTGTGTTTTCCATTTGGTCAGTGAGGCACAGGAAGTCAGAGATGTTGCTCTGAGAAGCCTCGTGTCCAAAGGGGGTTTGGCAGCAGCAGCCTCGTGAACATGCGGTTCACATGGCGCGCAGCGGGGGTGAGTTTGGGCCCTGGCAGCACTGCCTTACTATGGGAGGAATTTGGGAAGGGGCTTCTGACTTCATCTAACTGGATTTTGCCAGCCAGTCTGAGGTCTAATAATAACAATATAATAATGCCAGCAGGTAATACTAGCATTTATAAGGCCCTTAGAGTATGGCAGATATGGTTGATTGCTTTACTCATACGACCTTCACATAAACTCTATTGAAGTAGATACAAATATCCTGTTTTGCAGATGAGGAAACTGAAATACAGAATTCTTAGGGAACTTACCCAAAGTGGCTTTTCTGCTCTCTACCCTTCGGTATTGTCCCATGTGAATTGTTTGAAACTTACGTGTATAGTGGTGTGAGTAGGTGATTTCAGAAACAGAACTCACTTTTGTTGTTTGGTCTTAAAATTAGGAACTTTGCTTCATCTGGGCTGCATTTCCTGGCACCTTCCCAGCTTTCTAGTCATGCAAGCCATGTGTCTCCACGTGAGGGGTTTCACTGGAAAGCAGCAGCAGAGCCACCCCCTGGCTGGGTTCTCCCCCAGCTCTGCCTCCTCCTTCCCCAAGTCCTGCTGCTGCTGTCTCCATGGCAGAACCACTTCTCCCCTTACTGGAGGGGAGGTCCACTGAACAAATCCAGGAGAGGAATCATTGTGTTTTCCACAGAAGAGAAAGTACACTGGACTTTCTGTGCAACCTGTTATTACATTTTCACAGAGACTCATATTTGTGCAGTACAGCTCAGCTGAAACCCAGCAAAATTGGGCTCCCGTGTCTCCATAAAGGCCACCATGATGGTGATGGTTGTACTTCACCTTGTGTTTGGACAGAGGCTGATTGATTTTGGCCATCATCACACCATGTCTAATATTCTCTTCCCCTCTGCTTTGATCCCCTGTTAGAAAGAACCTGGAGCAAAGATTAGCAGAGGTGCTAAAGGGAAGAAGGAGGAAAAGCAGGAAGCTGGAAAGGAAGGTACTGCACCATCTGAAAATGGTGAAACTAAAGCTGAAGAGGTACTTTTCATAAATACCTCCCACTGATTGAATCAGTGTCTTTAAAGAAATTTCTCAATCCTTCAGCCGGTGATAGCACGTTCTTAATGTCTCTTTTTATTGCCTGTAATGTTATTGCAGATCCACATCTCTCGCTCAACTGTTAATGTCTCAACCTCCAGAGGCACCCCACCCAGCACACTGTCAGTAAAGGGGCAGATTGAAACAGTGAGAGTTAAGGGTACAGTAGAAAATTCTGCATGTTTGCAGTGACTAGAATCAGATAGTAGTGTGGTGGTTTTTTGTTTTTTGTTTTTTTTTTAATTATCATGAAGAGTGGGAGCTTGCAGGTAAGGCTTCTGTGGTTGTTTGAAAAGCAGAAAGCAATAAATGCAAGAAAGTGTTTGTGTAATGTATTCCTGCTTTGTCTCTTCTTCACTCAGAGTTGAAATAGGTTTTGCAGTAAAGCTGGAAGAAAAAAAGAAAACAAATGTTCAAAACTGTGTGTTTGTGTGTGGAATTTCCTTTGCTTATAGTAGTTTTAGTAGTAACTATATTTTTTTTTCCTTTCTTTTTCACAGGCACAGAAAACTGAATCTGTAGATAACGAGGGAGAATGAATTGTCATGAAAAATTGGGGTTGATTTTATGTATCTCTTGGGACAACTTTTAAAAGCTATTTTTACCAAGTATTTTGTAAATGCTAATTTTTTAGGACTCTACTAGTTGGCATACAAAAATATATAAGGATGGACATTTTATCGTCTCATAGTCATGCTTTTTGGAAATTTACATCATCCTCAAGTAAAATAAATATCAGTTAAATATTGGAAAGCTGTGTGTAAGATTGATTCAGCATTCCATGCACTTGCTTTAAAATTTAGTCCTGTGCATACTGTGGTGTTTTTACTGTGCATATTTGAATTTTTCATGCAGTTTTTCTAGAGCAATAATCAGTGGTGCTTTTGTACCTAGGTTTTATGTGATTTTAATGAAACATGGATAGTTGTGGCCACCTGCTGACTATTTGTGGTTTAAAATAAAAGGTTTACTTGTCTGCAAAATACCTGACTTTTAGTATCTTTACTGCATTTTGGGAGTGTTTCATTTTATTGTTGCAGAAGATATAAAGAATTTTGATGGACCTTGCCATAGCGGTATCTCCAATAAGTCAAATAAGATTGTTTCTTAATTTTCTGGCCTTTAACGTTGTTACTATTTTAATAAAATCATCTATGAATGCTGCTGTAGAAGAATTACATCTAATTCACTTTATACCAGAAGTGGCCAGCAATGATTACTGTATAATAAAACTTCATAAAGCACTAATTTTTTAAAATCCTTATAAATAGGATATAGTTCTGCTAAATCAAAGCTAGTAAAAAAAAAAAAAAAAAAACATAAACTGAGGCTCAACTTTGAAAATCTCCCACTTTCAAAATCATAAATACTAAGTCACATTTGTATAAAATCCTTCGCATTCAGTTGAGGACTTCACAGCTTTGAAAGTGCTTTACCCAACATGAGCATGTTTCAGCCTTGCATCAGTTTGAGAATGGAGTTGGCACGGGTGTATTAGAGCTCCTTTCTAGGATAAGAAATGGAGATGTGGAGTGTATTTGACTTACTGGAAGGAGAAAATCCAGGCTGGAGTCTTTTGAATTTTAAACAGTGTCTTTATGTCTATGAAAGGACATAGCAGTGCCAGGAACAGAGGAGTTATTTTATATGTGTTATTTTTTGTTGTTGTTTGCAACCTGAGAAGTTTGGTAACTGCATCAGCACCCCAGGAAAGCTGAATTATGGGCATTCGGCTTAAATGAAGACTTGAATCTTTTAAGATGGCAAGTAGTGCCTGTGCTGCTCAGGGACTCCTGCAAAGAAGCTGTTGTTCCTTTGGGCCTTAGGTGCTTTTATGTTGTGCTTATCAACAAAGTTCCTCCTCCAGATTATATTTTGGGGCTAAGAACTTAAACTTGTCTCCTTGTCCCAAGTCTGTCATTAGTTGACTGCATATATCAACCGTATTATATACAGAATAATCTTGTTCATAGTTTACTTGGTTTCTGAGTATGAAACATACCTTAATTCATGAGTTTTGGACATGCTAAAAACTGCTTTACCTCGAAGAAAAATATCTAGTATGCAGTGAACACTTTACAAAAATATTTTCAGTATACAGTTAGTACTCAGTTGGAGTATATTGCTGGCTAGTTTCCAGTCCAGAAGTGAACCATAAATTCCCTAGGTTTACTTTTTAAAAAATTAAGTAAGTGATACCAGTGATTAAAAAAAGACCAAATACTACAATAATACATAAAGCAAAAAGTCAAAATCTTTTTTCCTCCCATTCCTACATCCCAGAGATAATCACTGCACACTATTTTGTCTAGTTTGTCTTTCTCGTGTGTGTGTGTGTGTGTGTGTGTGTGTGTGTTAGGGTTATGTATATACACACATACATATGTATATATAATTTTTAAAAGAATGAATCACTATCCTATTTTGAATTTATTCAATCTGTAGTTGGAGAAATAGATCATTTCTAATATTACAGTGCTGCCAATACAAACATGCCTGTATCCAAAGCTTTGCCTACCTATGTATTTCTTCTCTCAACTAAATAACTTCCCAGAAGCAGAATGTCTGAATCAAAGGGAATATACATTTGACATTTTGACTGCCTCCAAAAAAGATGTACCAATTTCCCCTTCCATCACCAACATATGAATACCATCTCTTTCCACCTTTGCCAGCACTCATTTTGGTCAGTCTAATAAATGAAAATATGCCTCACTTTTAGTTTTAAATGTATTCTATTACTAGTAAAATTGAACTTTTTCTGTTTAATGGTCATTTGAATTTCTGTGAATTCTGATTTTGTCTTTTTCTATTGGGGAGTCAGTGTGTTTTAAATCATTGTTACTCATAACAACCATTGATGCTATTACTATTATTAATAGTGTGCTATTATAGTATGCTATTATAGTAATAGTAGCATCAACTATTACTATTATTACTGTTAGTAATAGCATCAAACACACAAAGATCAGGGGTTCTATAGGCTATTGATGTCTACTTAAGTACAATAAATGGATATCATGGCCACATTGACAAAATGAGCAGATACCATAGAGACCACAGCTACCCACAATAACCCAGGATCCCCCAAATTGGTCCCCCAGAACTTGAAGATTTGATGAATATACTGCCAAAGATAAGGACACACTACCTTCAACTACATGGAAGTTGTGGGACTCTCCATGCACTGCCCCACTGCTACCCCTTTGGTGAATTTATAGAAAATTAGGAAAAGGTTCTCCTTCTCTAAGACACTTGTCTGCTAATTTTCTGGAGAATTATAAAAGCCCTATGAATCTACAATCGCTTTGAGTCAAATGGTGCCCCCTGTAATTGAGTTGCACTATTTGTACACTTGACATTTACTGCACACTTAAAATTCTCTCTGGAGGCTACCCCATGGATTCTGGTGCAGCAAGAGTGGGCATGTGGCCCTGGAATCCCCAACTGTAAGTTCTGTGAAAAGTTAATCTGAACCAAAAGTCAAGATACAATGGTCAAACAATAGGTGAACCATCCCATAAAACCTTAAATGTGTGTTTACATAATTAAGAAGTTGGAAATAGGTATGAAATGAAGGTTTCTATCCCCAAATTTTAGGGGACATAACTGTTGGTTAGAGGTACAAATGCTATCCCTTAGGTTGACCAAAAATAGTGCGCTTAGAAAAGCTGTCTCACCTCAGCTATCACATGCTAACATGTCTCTTTTTTGACTGTGTTTCCTTTATCATGAGTGCCAAACTTTCATTATTTTCTATTTATTATTTTATGCAGAATATTGATTTAAAATCTTAGCATGGTTATAATGATTAGGATAATAATAGCCAGAATGTGTTTAAGGTCCTGTAATAAGCACTTTACATAAATAATTTTAATTTAGAAGAAAATGTTTAATTATTTATCTAAATGTAATGTTCCTGTCCCCTAGTAAAAATAAGCCCAATTTTACAACACCAAATAGAGACTTAAGCTCACTTAAAGCCATAAAGGGAACTTTGTGATTATGCATCTCTTCCCTCATGGGAGAAGAGAAAGTCTTTGAAAGCCCAGTTTTAAAATGATACTTACATGTATATCTTCATGACTTTAAATTAGGCAGTGATTTCTTAGGTTTGACATCAAAAGCACAAGAAACTAAATTAAAAATAAGTAATTTAGGCTGGGCATGGTGGCTCACATCTGTAATCCTAGCACTTTGGGAGGCCGAGGGCAGATCACCTGAGGTCAGGAGTTCGAGATTATCCTGGCCAACATGGTGAAACCCTGTCTCTACTAAAAATACAAAATTAGCCAGGTGTAGGGGCGTGTGACTGTAGTCCCAGCTACTAGGGAGGCTGAGACAGGAGAATTGCTTGAACTCAGGAGGTGGAAGTTGCAGTGAGCTGAGATCATGCCATTGCACTCCAGCATGGGCGACAGGAACAAAACTCCATCTCAGAGGGAAAAAAAAGCAAAAGATTTCAATAGACATTGCTCCAAAAATGGATACAAATGGCCAGTAAGCACATGAAATATGAGAGGATAGTCAACATCATTAGTAGGGAAATGCAACTGAAAACCGTAATGAGGAATCACTTTATACCCACTGGGATGGCTATTATAATAATTTTAAAGGAAAAATAGTGAGTACTGGAGAAGATAGAGAGATTTGAGCCTTCGTTCACTTCTCGTGGGACTGTAAAATGGTAAGCCTCTTTAGAAAACGGTTTGGCGGCTCCTCAAAAGTTAAACGGTTACCACATGATCCAGCAATTCCACTCCTAGGTACATCCTCAAGAGAACTGAAAGCATATGTTCACACAAAAACTTGCACATGAATGTTCATAGTAGCATTATTGCTAATAATGAAAAAGTGGAAACCAATCCAGATGTTCATCAACTGATGAGTAGATAAACAAATGTAGTATGTCCATAAAATGGAATAGCCATAAACAGGAATGAAATATTGATACATGTTACCACACAGATAAACGTTGGAAACAAAATGCTAAGTAAAAGAAGCCAGATGTAAAAGGCCACCTATATGAAATGTCCAGAATAGGCAAATCCATAGAGACACAAACTAGAATATTGGTTGCCAGGGGATGGGGGAGGGAGGAAAGGCAGGTGGCTACTAAAGGGTGCAGGGTGTCTTTTGTAATGTCCTGGAATTAAATAGTGGTGATGCTTGAACAACTTCATAAATATACTAACAACTACTGACTTGTATTCTTTTTAAAAAATGACTTTTCATAAGCCTACTGAGAGCACAGGACTTAGAATCAGGAGGCCTGAGCTTAAATCCCGGTACTATTTCTCAATAATTGTGTGAACTCAGAAAAGTCATTTAAGTTCTAGCTCTCAGTTTTCTCTGTAAAATAAAGATAGTATCTGTTTGACAAAGCTGTTAGGATTGAATGAGATAGTCACTGTGAAATCACCTGGTGCAGTGTCTAAAATACAGTAGGTTTTCCACAAATAACAGTTGAACTCATTGGATGAATACAAACGGGCTATGTAGCCATCTTCCGATGAGTATATACCATGTATTTTTGTCAGAGGCAGTGGGTATCTCTTGAACAATGCAAAGGAATTGTGCTCCTCTTAGAAGGCAATATATTATAATCGTTAAACTTGTGAACACTGAAGCCAGGCTGGGTTCAAACTTGTCTTGGTTACTTACCAGCTGTATGACCACAAGAGTTTACTCAGTTATTTATATTTTAGTATTTTTATATATAAATGGGATTTAAAATGGTACTTACTTTATAAGGTGTTTAGAAGTGTTAAATGGCACAGATTTAAGTGTTCAGGGAGTGATGTGGTTTGGCTGTGTCCCCACACAAATCTTATCTTGAATTGTAGTTCCCGTAATTCCCAACTGTTGTGGGAGGGACCAGGTGGAGACAGTTGAATCCTGGGGCAGTTTCCCCCATCCTGTTCTCATGATGGTGAATTAGTTCTCATGAAATCTGATGGTTTTATAAGGGGCCTTCCCCGCCACCTTTGCTTCTGACCTCTCTTGCCTGCCACCATATAAGATGTGCCTTTGTTCCTCCTTTGGCTTCCACCATGATTGTGAGGCCTTCCCAGCTTTGTGAAACTGTGAGACCGTTACACCTCTTTTTCTTTATAAATTACCCAGCCTCATGTATGTCTTTATTAGCAGCATGAGAATGGACTAATACAGGGAATATTAATATTTCTAGCCAAAACATGGAGCATATTAGTTCCTTGAGGAGTGGTTACATTGTCTCATTCTCCCTTGTGCCTCTAGGACATGACAAACTAAATAGACTCAGTAAATACTTGTTGAACTGAATTTAGTCTTTTATGGACAGGAAATGACCAAGCTCAGGGTTGTTACCACTGCTATATCCATCTCCAACTGAAGCTAATTGGAAGCTATATGTTTGGTGTAGCCCAAACATATAAACCATGATTCTGGCAAGTATTCCTTGGAATTAATGCAAAAATTAATCTTTATCTAATTTAGCTTGGATTTAAAGCCTTTTAAAACACTAATACCACCAATTAGTGAAAAATAAAATATTTCAGTTGGTTGTGGTCCTGTTCTTGTGATAATATTTGTTCACCTTTGTGTACACACATTTATTTTTAATCTAGACCCAAGTTCACTTTTCTAGAAAAATTATACCATGATCTGTAATACCTTTCTTTTTAAATCATATAATATTTAACAATTGAATACAGAATATCCCCTTAGAGATAAATACACCTGGACCTACATTAATGGGTCTCACTGGGTTCCTTGAAGCCAAATCATAAACTCTAAAGCTGAGAAGAGCCTCTGAGGTCATCTAGTCCCTCCCTGATGTGGCTTAGATTTCTCTTTACAATAGGATCAAGCAAAGAGTTACTCAGACTGATTAAATTCATCCAGTTTGAAGAAGTATCATCCAAACAGCTCTGAAAGAAAGTTCATCCTTATTGCTGAATTAAGAACTGTCTCCTTGAAGCTTCCAATTATTGATTCCAGTTAAACTAGGATCAGACACATACAAGCTAATTTGATCCTTCCCCCAACAGCTGCTCAAATATCTAAAGATGTCTATGACACCCTAAAACAACTCTGTTTCTCTTACCCTTCCAGATTATGGTCATAGGACATAAATGTCTTTTTATTTTATTTTCTTTTATGGAGATGGAGTCTCACTCTATTACCAGGCTGGAGTACAGTGGTGCAATCATGGCTTACTGTAACTTCTGCCTCCTGGGTTCAAGCAATTCTCCTGCCTCAGCCTCCTGAGTAGCTGGGACTATAGGTGTAAGCCACCACGCCCACCTAATTTTTGTATTTTTAGTAGAGACAGAGTTTCACCATGTTGGCCAGGATGATCTCAATCTCTTGACTTCGTGATCCGCCCACCTCGGCCTCCCAAAGTGCTGGGATTACAGGTGTGAGCCACCACGCCCGGCCAGATGTCTCTTAAAAGTGTGATGCATTTAAATGAGTCTTATAAACTCAGATGGTTGAGAAATGGGAGCAGGAATATTCAAAACTGTCACATTAGGTTGAACCAAAATAAACATTTATCTTCTCTTCTCATTTGGACCTGCAAAAACAGCATTTTCCTATGGCTCAACCTACGCTTTCCCTAGCTGTTCCCCCCTCTGCAAATTTGATTAGTGTGTCTTCTGTGAGTTCATCCTGATCTCTAAGAAGTATGTTTTACTGGGCAAAGAGTAATCCAGGAGTGCACCAAACTCTGTCTTCCAAGTTCACCAATTTATCAAAAATATATTGAACTCCTAGGTATCAGGCATTTTGCAAGGTACTGGGGAAGCAGTAGTGAAAAGGTTAGTTTCCCTGCTCTTATGGTGCTTAGAGTGTAGTGGGTGGGGAAGCCAACATTGATTAGATAGTAACACAAATAAACATACATTTACAAGAGCCATTATGGAATCCTAACCTCTTTCATGGTACACCTTTAATGTAGTTTCTCTAATGGATTTCATTTTGAGAACTATATCTCCATGACTTTAACAGATGTTAGCCATAAACAAACCCACAAGAAATTAAATAAGTTAACTTAATGAATAACATCTTAAGAGTATTATTCATCTGGTTGCCAGAGAGCGCCTGCCAAAAATGACAATTTGGGTTTGGCGTAATTAATGTTTAGTTGTACTTCCAGGAAATAATTCATCCTGAGTATTTCTTGTGCCTCTTCCACTAATATATTTTTGTACTAGAAAACCCTAGAATGTCACACAAATTGCCTTTGGAATTTGAATTTGAGGTAAAATAGAGTTTTGGGGGAATAAATGATAGGAGGAAGGTAGCCTCAGAGTTGAGAATCATAGACCTGGGCTTGACCTTAATAATTATCTGATGTAGTTTTATGCTTGGAGCTGAGTCTCCTTTGAATTCCAAAAGAATTGCTTTTTTTCCTGAGAAATTTTTGAACTCACCTGAAGGTAGGATCGAATCAGAATAAGGTGATTTTAAAATATGCTTTTGCTCTTCAATGGAATTCAATGTAGGAAATTGACAATGAATGGTACTCTTAAAAACTGGTTTACTCAGTATGTACAAAGCACCACAAGCTGCTTTTAACAAGCAACTGTTAAGCAGTTACTGTGTTCTGAGCCCTGTGTTACAAGAGTAATCACAACCCCAAAAAGAGATTTAATTTTTGGCTTTGTTCTTATAAGGCAAAACAGGCCTTTGGCCATATCCACTTCTGGATTTTTTTTTTTTTTCCATCAAAGTTGAATACTAATTCATCAAAACTGAGATAGAGTAAAACCCTCTGTTAATCAACAGCACTTGTCTACAGGGTGCCCCATGATGGATGGAAACAAATGGAAACTTTATTGATCTTTTCTGTTACAATGAGTTGCATTTCCTCTTGCATTGTCACAGCACCTTTCTTGGCCTATATTTTGTACTTACTTCATTCACATTGTAGAACATTATTTCCTTGTCTCTTTTCACAAATAGAATTTGAGCCTCTGGAAGCAAGGAGTTGTTCATCCTTGTGTTCTTCAAAGCTCCTCAACTAGTGCCTGGTACACAGTAATTATTCAGTGAATGTTTATTTGTGTGGCGGACTAAAAAGTCCAAGTTGTTCTCCCGAGTTCAAAGTACCATTGACCTTGAAAGGAGAAAAAACTAAAACACACAAAAAAAGAAAGAAGATTTTCAACAGCACAGAATTAAATGTTGAATGTATGCAATTCAGACTAAAAATGCTTTAGGAAAGCAGAGAAAGATACCACCTTGGGCAACTTGTGGGAGATTTAATGGTAAAGAAAGGGTAGATGTTGCCAATGCTTTAAGGAGGTCAGAGTGGATCTGAGAGGAGTTTGAGTGACTGTTCAGACAAGGGGACAACCTTCCCAAAGGCTAAAGGTAAGCATGGGTACTCAAATATCCCTGAAGTACGTTCTTCTCCCCAAACCCAAGTTTTGGATATCTGAGCAAATTGATTCACTATTCTTCTGTGAAAGGATTTGGTTGGATTAGATTAATGGATTGTCAAACCATTTTTTAAAAGTGGTAGAATACTAACAATTCTTTCTTAGTGGTAGTCGGGGAAGCTATAGAGAATCTATGACCCACCCTCTTGGCCATCACCTCAACCTCAAGGCCACTCCTGGGGCTCATCAACTGAATCCGTGGGACACAATTTGAAGACTACTGAACCAGGAAACTCTAAAGGCTGAGAGGACAGAATAACTCCTCTCAATGATCAATGCACACAGTTTTTGCAGAAAGATAGGGAGACACCATTTCTGAGCAGAAGGTTGATGGTATGAGGCAGTAGGAACCGACTGTGAACACAAAGCAATCAGCATCATGCCTGGCACACAGTAGGCACTCAGGAAATGTTATGTAAATGTATGTGGGAACATAGGCAACACACAAAAGACCCACAAGATCATAGAAACCTTTGAAAGTCAGGCACCAGTGTTTGGACTTGATCAGCAAGAAACATGAAGCCACCCTAGATTCTTCCACAAGGGAGATACAGGATGAGCATGGTGTCTGGAGAAAAGGAATCTGGCAACTAACTGGATCCCTCAATTAACTCATATTTTATCTTTAAGTAGAATATAGTCTGGATATTACATATTAGGAAATTATTGTTAGTTTTATAAGTTATAATAGTGGTATTGTAGTTATTCATAGGGAATGTGTGCTGAAGTGTTGAGGGATAAATGGTTGTGATCACTGCAACATATTTTCAAATGATTTACCAAAAATATTACCCATACATAATATGCCTATTATATATGCATACATATGTATACACATATTCATCCAGATAGATACATATGGCAACATGTTAATTGTAGGATCTAATGGTGGTCATATTGGTGTTTCTTACAATGTTTTTTTCTGTATGTTTGTATATTTTTATAATAAAAAGTTGGAGAAGTGGGAAAAAATGTTTTTCTTTGATCTTCTTACAAGAAAAAAAGGGCAATTGCTATGATAATCATAAATATTAGGAGAAAGCTTACTCTGCATAATAAAGAAATTGGCCTCAACCAAAGAGAGGTCTGGTCCTGTCCCTGGCTTCTGGGAGGTAACCTTTAAACACTTGGAATTTTCCAAGTGAAAGGAACGTCTTTGGTATTCATGGCCAACTAGACAACTCCTGGTAGTTTATGCTAACAAGGTTACCCATGGTGTGGCCCTTGAGCCATGTGGTATTAGCTTGACATTGGAGAGTGAGGGGAGAGACTAGAGACTGAGTTTAACCACATGGGCAAACAATCAATCATGCCTACATAATGAAGCTCCAATAAATACTCTGGACACTGAAGCTCAGGTGAGCATCCCAGGTTGGCAATATTCCATGTGTATTGTTGCACATTGATACCAGGAGAGTAGAATATCCTGTGGATAATGGAAGCTTTGTGTTTGGAGCCCTCCTAGATTTGGTCCTATGTATCTCTTCCTTTAACTGGGTCTAAGGTGTATCCTGTAGTAAACTGTAACAGTTATCAGTGTAATGGCTTTCAGTAAGTTCTGTTAGCTCTTTCAGTGAATTACCAAAACTAGGCATGGTCTTAGAGACCCACCCTGGGCTTGCAGTTAGTGTCAGAAGCAAGGACAGTCTTGGAGACTGACCTGTTAGACCTTGCAGTTTGCCTGATTTCAGACACAGACATTCTCCTTAGTGCTTTAGTTTGAATATTTAATACTCATAACATGAGTAGTAATGGGTTGTTGTAGGTGCTACTATTTTGCCTATTTTACAGATGAGGAAACTCGGAAACAGGGAATTAACTTGTTCAACATCCTGCAATGAGTAAATGGTAGAACTAGAATTTAAACCCTGGCAAGCTGCTCCAGAGCCTGTGTATCTTGTTGATTAAGAAAAGAAAGAAAGAAAGAAAGAAAGAAAGAAAGAAAGAAAGAAAGAAAGAAAGAAAGAAAGAAAGAAAGAAAGAAAGAAAATAAATAAAAAACATATCAGAGATACAAGTGAAAAGAATTCCAGAGTAGGTAAGTCCAGGAAGCAATGAAGGTTGAGTCCTGTTCCCCCTGTTCTCTAACTATAGTTTTGCAGAGCAATCATGGTCCTCCTGAATGAGGATCCTGAGGCATAACAATACCTTGTTCTTTAAAAGAAAGAATCAGTGATGTTTAGTACTACATACTTTGTTTTCTAAGGCCATTAGGAGGGCTAGTTAGTTTTACAAAGAAGGCTAAGAGTTCTAACAGAATGGGCTTTCTCATTAACTCTTTGCTTATCCAAGTAGCCAGACATCCACATTCTCTGACCATTCCAGTTAATACCAAGCTTCCTGTAAAATTTCAGTGGCATGGAAAAATGCTTTAAAGGAGAGAGGAGTCCCACCTCTCCCCACTAATTGATAGTTGAAAATAATCCAAATCTAAATGGCATGTGCTTCAGAATTCCAAAATAGGGGTGGTAAGAATTGCAATACCCTAAGGAAATTCTATTACAAAAGATTTATCTAATAAGTGAAGCTGCCATATACTTTTCTTTTTCAAAATCTAAAATGCTCCAGTAGGAGGGTTCTAATATTAACAGACCAGAAGTCTCAAGACTTTGCTAGCACTATGATAGTTTTTTAAACCAACTAGCTGGATATTCATTAAATCAAATTGTCACAAAAGCTTGCAGATAAATGGTACTATATAGGTGCAAGCAAAAAGTGTGAATGACCGTAGTTGGACATTTGCTCTTTTAATATGTGCATTGGTGTGTGAACAACAGCCTTACACAGGTTGTAAGGATGCTATTCTTCTCTTGCCACCCCCCAAAAGCCTAGAGGTTCACTAGTGGGGAAAAAAATTAGGCAATGCCAAGAGCACAAAAAAAAACATGAGAAATTCAAGAGATTAAAACCTCTGGTGCTGTTTCATTCTCCTAAATTAGGCCTAATGGTCAAATGAATCTCTAAGAGGTTTTAGTTTATGCCCTTCTATGGAATTCCTTAAGTAGCTCATATTTCACTAGAACAAAAAAACTCACAACTCTAAACATCATGTTTTGAGATTATGCTTTGCTCTAGTCATTTTATGATTTTTTTAATCATTAAAAAAAGTTCTACAAGAAAATTATGCATTGTCCTAAAACCTTATGTAAGGAAAAAAAAAAAAAAAAAAAAAAGTAGAAA
>NW_012101830.1:66111-86647 GCF_000951045.1 Mandrillus leucophaeus | reverse complement strand
AGGCGGAGCTTGCAGTGAGCCTAGATGGCGCCACTGCACTCCAGCCTGGGTGACAGAGTGAGACTCCATCTCAAAAAAATTAAAAAAAAAAACTATTTACAATTTTAGTGTTCCAATCCCAACTAGTTAATGTAATATAAAAAATTGGTATCATTTCACACAAGTTGCATCTAGATCCACATACTGTTGATCCTCAGTATTCACAGATTCCATATTTACAAATTATCTTCCTTGCTAAAATTTCTTTGCCACTTCATGATCAATACTCAGTGCTTTTGAGGTCATTTGCTGGCATGTGCAGAGCAGTGAAAAAGGTGTCACCCTACCCAACATTCCTAAGCTAAGGTCAAACAAGGTGACACTCTGCCTTCCTGCTTCAGCTCTCCTACGTGAAGTGTCCTTTCCTTAGTCTATTTAATGTCATGATTTTTGAATTTTTGTATTTTTTCAGTGACTCGCTCTTTGAAATGACTCCCAAATGTGGTGCTGAAGAGCTATCTAGTGTCATTAAGTGCAAGAGGCTTTCATGTGCTTTACTGAGAGAATACAGGTGTTAGATACACTTCGTTCAGACATGAGTTACAGTACTATTGGCTGTGAACTCACTGTTAATGAATCGCATATATATATATATAAAATTTATTTGTTTTAAGTTTTATTTATTTTTTAAAGATAAGGTCTTCCTCTGTCCCCCAGGCTGGTGTGCAATGACGTGATCACGGCTCACTGCAGCCTTGACCTCCTGGGCTCAAGAGATCCTCCTGCCTTAGCCTCCGGAAAAGCTGGGACTACAGGTGCACACCACCAAGCCTGGCTAATTAAAAATCTTTTTTTTTGTAGAGACAGGGTATCTTTATGTTGCCCAGCCTGCTCTCAAACTCCTGGCCTCGAGCATTCCTCCCACCTCAGCCTCCTAAAGTGTTGGGATTACAAGTGTGAGCCACTGTACCTGGCCTATTTCATTTTCAATTGACACATGATTGTATGTGTTTATGGGGCATAATGTGATGTTTCAATACATATACACATTGTGTAATTGTCATGTCAGGCTAAATAGCAAACCCAGCACTTCAAACATTTATCATTTATTTGTGGTGAGAATATTGAAATTCCTCTCCTCTACCTGTTTTAAAATATACAATATAATAATATATATTTTAAAAGGTGTCTAAATAGAAACACACATAAAGCGAGGTTATGTATTGATTAGTTGATGAAATGTGACCAGAGGTTTACAGGAACCTAGCCCTGTATTTCCCCTAGGAGCAACGGTTCAGTATTTGCTAATTCAGTGTTCTTGGTGACTTTTTTTAGAACATAACTACCTCGAATAATGAGAATTGACGGTATGTACAAATTGAAGAGTGATATTTAATGCTGAAGAACAATCCAAGCCTGACATGTGCAGCAGTGGCAAGTACTGCACTAGGGAGGGCCTCTGGAGCCACACATGGGAATCCAAGGAGAAGTAAGAAAATGGATGTTTGTCAGTACTGGTGAATGGTGCTTCATTGTACAAGAATCCATGGCATTCACACTGAGAATAAGAACTTGTTAACTGATTTGTCTTTCATCTAACTTCTTCCATTACTCAGATCTCCCTGCACCCCAAAAACAGTGTCCAGCCCAGTTTGGGCAGTGGTACAACCCACAAACCATGGCTTTCAGACATAGTCATTTTTTTGTTTTGAAAATATAGGGCAAGAGATATGGAGAAGCATTTCTCTGGGGCCTGAATAGTGTTAGTTAATAGAACATATGTTTTAGGGCTACAAGTTGGGCTATGCCAGCATTGAGCACCAAATACCATTGACCAAGCCTTCTGTGTGTTATTTGACATGTGCATTTTGGTGTGCATATGTTTAATATACAGAACCCTCCAAAGCACAGGCCCAGGGTGGAATAGAGCACTGTCTAAGAGTTGTGCTCCATGGCAACCTGAAGCTCAGCAACCTTGAGCTCTGCCCAGGAGGCCTCCAAACCAAATCCTCTGTTAATATGGTTCTTCCTCTGCTCTTATCATAATCTAACTCCATCATCACTGAAGCTCCAGTAGGATTTTCAAACATTGTATATGCTTTTCCAGAATAGTGTGTTTATGTTAAATTGTTATTGCAGGTTAGGCGCAGTGGCTCACGCCTGTAATCCCAGCACTTTGGGAAGCAGAGGCTGGCAGATCACTTGAGTCCAGGAATTTGAGACCAGCCTGAGCAACATGGCCAAACCCTGCCTCTACAAAAAAAAAAATACACAAATTAGCTGGGTGGGGTAGTGCATGCCTGTAGTCCCCACTACTTGGGAGGCTGAGCAGGGAGGATCACTTGAGGCCAGGAGGCAGAGGTTGCAGTGAACTGAAATTGCACCACTGCACTTCAGCCTGGATGACAGAGTGAGAACCTGTCTCAAAAAGAAGAAAAAAAAAGTTATTGCAGTCCCCTTTTCGAAAACTTTTCGTAAGAGAAAGTTTGCTTATTGTTTTGGAGGAAGGACAACAGATAGTTCTATTCAGTCACCCAGTCATTATATTAAAAAACTCACAGTATTTTAAAAATTATTATCATAAAATGTACTTTGTTTGGAATGCAATGTTTGCATGGCCTGTTTGCTCCAGATTCTAAATCAGGATTGTTAGGCAATCCCAAAATTTTTTTCCAGTAGTTGTTACTCTGCCAGTCTATAACATTTCCCTTATTCTTCCCAACTTCTTTTCCCTTGTTTTTGTCTTCCTTTAGGGGTTAGCATCCAAGACTGCCGTTGCCAGCTACGTGACCTTGGGAAAGTCCCTCAGTGCCTCCATTTCCCTGTTGACAGACAGGGCGTGACTGTGCCAAGCACATGGAATTGTTGTGACAGCAAATTAAATCATCTCTGCGATGTGTGGGAGGCTGAGCTGAGTGCTGGGCAAGTGCTTATTGCACGTTCCTGATCATTGTTGTTGTTATTGTGGCAGGAGGATTTCATTGAGTTTGGAGCCCTTCCCGGGGTAACAAAGCAAAGAGTCATTTAAGATTAATGTTGCTCTTTTATGATCCAGGTAGGCCCTTGGGCAGAGCAAGAAGAAATCAAAGCTGCTTCTCACTGGCCGTGTGGGCTCATTGGCTAGGAGAGCTGATTGGGCTCCTTTTTAAACTTGGAAAATAATTCCTCTTTAAATATGGTTTTGGACAATAAAACTGAAACATATGTACCTATAAAAAATGAACATAAATCTTACTCCAAAATCTTCTCTAGATTTCATGGGTGGGAAGGCCAACAGGGAAATCTCAATCCTGCTCTCCCCGAAGCTGGGCAGCTTCCCTTGCTCCCTTGCTGGGAAAGGAGGGAAGCCTCCTGGTGCAGCTACAAAGATGGGGTACTGGAGACCCAGTGACTGCTCAGATCTGGGCACTGATCTGATGTATGTTGGGGGCAAGGTGGGGAGCCAGGTAGATTCCATTCAGGGATGGGGCAGTGAGGATGAAGATTTAGTGGGTGAAACGGGATGAAGGGTGCTGTAGGGAAAGGAGCAGGAATCGGGGACAGGAATGAGGGCAGAGATTGATTGGAAAGGTATTTGAGAACTCGTGTAATTGACAAGGAGCTGGGGAACCAGGCTCCAACAGATCCAAATTAGACATGGGCTAGACAAGACCCCCTCTCAGAAGCCACCTGCATAGGCCACGGCTGCTGTCATCACGACCACACATTCATTCCTGCTCCCCTGTCCCAGGATGTGCTCACCTCTGTCCTACTGGATTCTGTGGCCCTGGACACATCCCCCACACCACTAGACTGCAGGTCCCACTGCAGTTGCTGCTAATTGTCTCTAATTTTATGTATTGATTAGTTGATGAAATGTGACCAGAGGTTTACAGGAACCTAGCCCTGTATTTCCCCTAGGAGCAACGGTTCAGTATTTGCTAATTCAGTGTTCTTGGTGACTTTTTTTAGAACATAACTACCTCGAATAATGAGAATTGACGGTATGTACAAATTGAAGAGTGATATTTAATGCTGAAGAACAATCCAAGCCTGACATGTGCAGCAGTGGCAAGTACTGCACTAGGGAGGGCCTCTGGAGCCACACATGGGAATCCAAGGAGAAGTAAGAAAATGGATGTTTGTCAGTACTGGTGAATGGTGCTTCATTGTACAAGAATCCATGGCATTCACACTGAGAATAAGAACTTGTTAACTGATTTGTCTTTCATCTAACTTCTTCCATTACTCAGATCTCCCTGCACCCCAAAAACAGTGTCCAGCCCAGTTTGGGCAGTGGTACAACCCACAAACCATGGCTTTCAGACATAGTCATTTTTTTGTTTTGAAAATATAGGGCAAGAGATATGGAGAAGCATTTCTCTGGGGCCTGAATAGTGTTAGTTAATAGAACATATGTTTTAGGGCTACAAGTTGGGCTATGCCAGCATTGAGCACCAAATACCATTGACCAAGCCTTCTGTGTGTTATTTGACATGTGCATTTTGGTGTGCATATGTTTAATATACAGAACCCTCCAAAGCACAGGCCCAGGGTGGAATAGAGCACTGTCTAAGAGTTGTGCTCCATGGCAACCTGAAGCTCAGCAACCTTGAGCTCTGCCCAGGAGGCCTCCAAACCAAATCCTCTGTTAATATGGTTCTTCCTCTGCTCTTATCATAATCTAACTCCATCATCACTGAAGCTCCAGTAGGATTTTCAAACATTGTATATGCTTTTCCAGAATAGTGTGTTTATGTTAAATTGTTATTGCAGGTTAGGCGCAGTGGCTCACGCCTGTAATCCCAGCACTTTGGGAAGCAGAGGCTGGCAGATCACTTGAGTCCAGGAATTTGAGACCAGCCTGAGCAACATGGCCAAACCCTGCCTCTACAAAAAAAAAAATACACAAATTAGCTGGGTGGGGTAGTGCATGCCTGTAGTCCCCACTACTTGGGAGGCTGAGCAGGGAGGATCACTTGAGGCCAGGAGGCAGAGGTTGCAGTGAACTGAAATTGCACCACTGCACTTCAGCCTGGATGACAGAGTGAGAACCTGTCTCAAAAAGAAGAAAAAAAAAGTTATTGCAGTCCCCTTTTCGAAAACTTTTCGTAAGAGAAAGTTTGCTTATTGTTTTAGAGGAAGGACAACAGATAGTTCTATTCAGTCACCCAGTCATTATATTAAAAAACTCACAGTATTTTAAAAATTATTATCATAAAATGTACTTTGTTTGGAATGCGATGTTTGCATGGCCTGTTTGCTCCAGATTCTAAATCAGGATTGTTAGGCAATCCCAAAATTTTTTTCCAGTAGTTGTTACTCTGCCAGTCTATAACATTTCCCTTATTCTTCCCAACTTCTTTTCCCTTGTTTTTGTCTTCCTTTAGGGGTTAGCATCCAAGACTGCCGTTGCCAGCTACGTGACCTTGGGAAAGTCCCTCAGTGCCTCCATTTCCCTGTTGACAGACAGGGCGTGACTGTGCCAAGCACATGGAATTGTTGTGACAGCAAATTAAATCATCTCTGCGATGTGTGGGAGGCTGAGCTGAGTGCTGGGCAAGTGCTTATTGCACGTTCCTGATCATTGTTGTTGTTATTGTGGCAGGAGGATTTCATTGAGTTTGGAGCCCTTCCCGGGGTAACAAAGCAAAGAGTCATTTAAGATTAATGTTGCTCTTTTATGATCCAGGTAGGCCCTTGGGCAGAGCAAGAAGAAATCAAAGCTGCTTCTCACTGGCCGTGTGGGCTCATTGGCTAGGAGAGCTGATTGGGCTCCTTTTTAAACTTGGAAAATAATTCCTCTTTAAATATGGTTTTGGACAATAAAACTGAAACATATGTACCTATAAAAAATGAACATAAATCTTACTCCAAAATCTTCTCTAGATTTCATGGGTGGGAAGGCCAACAGGGAAATCTCAATCCTGCTCTCCCCGAAGCTGGGCAGCTTCCCTTGCTCCCTTGCTGGGAAAGGAGGGAAGCCTCCTGGTGCAGCTACAAAGATGGGGTACTGGAGACCCAGTGACTGCTCAGATCTGGGCACTGATCTGATGTATGTTGGGGGCAAGGTGGGGAGCCAGGTAGATTCCATTCAGGGATGGGGCAGTGAGGATGAAGATTTAGTGGGTGAAACGGGATGAAGGGTGCTGTAGGGAAAGGAGCAGGAATCGGGGACAGGAATGAGGGCAGAGATTGATTGGAAAGGTATTTGGGAACTCGTGTAATTGACAAGGAGCTGGGGAACCAGGCTCCAACAGATCCAAATTAGACATGGGCTAGACAAGACCCCCTCTCAGGAGCCACCTGCATAGGCCACGGCTGCTGTCATCACGACCACACATTCATTCCTGCTCCCCTGTCCCAGGATGTGCTCACCTCTGTCCTACTGGATTCTGTGGCCCTGGACACATCCCCCACACCACTAGACTGCAGGTCCCACTGCAGTTGCTGCTAATTGTCTCTAATTGGCTCTGCATCCTAGTGTCCCTCCCTCCAGATTTAAAGTCCTGAGTGACACACTTCCTCTACCCACAGAAGGGAAAGAGTGTCTTTCCTCCCACCTGTCCTGTCCAGGAGGGGTTCTTGGCAGCTGGGTAACCAAGAATGACATGTGTTCACTCTCAGGCCCTTAAGAGCAGTACAAATGGACCGACTCGATTAGATGAGCACAGCTCAATGAAAAATCACTGTCAGAAGGTCAGAAGGGAATCAGTAAATCTTGGTAGGGAACAGGGGCTAGAGAACTGGATGGCACATGTTGGTTGAGTCCATCTGCCTGCCTGATTTTATCAAAGACTTATGGAGCTCCTACTCCCTACCAGGCACTGAGTTCAAATCAAGGAATGTATCACAGCTTCTGCACTCAAAAAGTTTACATTTGGAAGGGGAGAGAAATAAACGTCACTTTGAACCGGGCACAGTGGCTCCCACCTATAATCTCAGCACTTCGGGAGGCCAAGGTGGAAGAACCGCTTGAGGCCAGGAATTTGAGACCAGCCAAGCCAATGTAGTGCCCATTTTTACAAAAAATTAAAAATTAGCTGGGTGTGGTGGTAGCACATTTATAGTCCCAGCTACTCAGGAGGCTGAGTTGGGAGGATCACTTGAACCGAGGAGGTCAAGGGTGCAGTCAGCTATGATTGTGCTACTGCACTCCAGCCTGGGTGACAGAGCAAGACTCTGTCTCAAGAAATAAAAATAAAAACTAAAAACAGCCACTTTTCAAACTGTTAGATGCATGCAACTACAGAGGCAAGCACAGGGAGAAGGGGCTCCTGTCACCCACCTCATGGAGGGGGTGAGGAGCAGAGGTACAAGCTAAGCCTGCAATGGCCCTGGGGCAGGAGAGAAGGATGTTGAGGCAAAAGGATCTGCCTGTTCTGGATTCACAGGGAAGTGATCTCCTGTACTAACTCCTGTCTATGGGTGGTAGCTGCTTCTAACATTCCGACGAGAAGAAATTTTAGACTAAATCCCGTTGCAATGAAAAATGGTGCTGTACTGAACTAATGGCATCTGTTACAGACAAGGGAGTGGGGACTGGCAGGACTTACTGCATGGGCTCATCATGCCAGCCCTAGAGGCGAGGAGGGTCACCAGAGGAGACATAGTTACTCAGATAGCAGGTGCACATAGCAACACCCACACCTGAGAGCTGTAATTATCAGCCCTATCTGACCTAAAGTCCCTTTTCTCTAAAAAATAGTTTGTATCTCCTGAAATGGAGTTAGTGCATAACATAACCTACATGCATCCATATTTTCCACAAACAAAAAGAAAAAGAAGCAATATGAGGGCCTAACTAGGTCATAGAGGTCACAGAGGAAGAAGGAAAGGAACGTATTTGTAACAAAATGATGTGTATTTTAATATGTAAATGTTTGGGTACAGCTACTCCAGAAGACAACATAAGGGGTGAAAGGTTCACATCCATACTCAGAATCCTCATAAGCATGACTGTGACAAGTGCAGGCCAATATAGGGAGGTGGATCCCAAGTAGCCTTGGTCATAGTTCATGTGATTTTCTGATGGAATGGGAATGACTCTTGGTAAAGTGTGGAATAAAGTAAAGCCCCATCTTCCATGGAAAACATGGTCTATATTTGTGAAAAAAGCACTCTGGGTCTATATGTAAAACAGAGCCAGGGGCTAGCCTCAGTTAATTATAGCAATCAAATGGATCAGCTGCCTTTCTGGCGGTGATGACCCACCCACAAAAACATGCCCCTTGCAAAAGATCTCCTGCATCCCTTTCCAGAAGAGGAGAAGAGGAAACAAATGAGGTGCCTGGTGCGGAGCCCCAGTTCCCACTCCATGATGTGAAATGCCCAGGATGCTATAAAATCACCACACTTGTTAGCCATGTACAAACAGTAGTTTTGTGTGTTGGCTTCTCCACTGTCCTCCGCCAGCCCACAGGAGGAGAAGCAAGACTTCCAGAAGCCTGATCCTTCAGGAGGAAGCAACACTGGACGCACTCTGCCTCAAGATGAGTGGGAAACCATCCCCATAAACACATCTCCCATTAAAACAAAACAAAACCGGCTGCCTTGAGTCCTTTCAGGCATAACTTTGTATTAGTTTCCTGTGGTTGCTAAAACAAATTACAAGTTTAGTGGCTTAAAACAACACAGATTTATTCCCAGACAGTTCTAGAGGTCAGAAGTCCAAATCCAGTTTCTGTGCTAAAGTCAAGGTATCACCAAGGCTGGTTCCTCATGGAGGCTCTGAGGAGAGAGGCCCATTTCTTACCTTGTTCAACTTCTAGTGGCCGCCTGCGTTTCTTGGCTTATGTTCCCTTCCTCCATCTTCAAATTACATCACTTCAATCTCTGTTGCTGTCACCATATCACTTTCTCCTCTGACTCTGACTTCTCCTGTGTCCCTTCTTTGAGGAGTGCTGTGATTACATCAGGCCCAAGTGGATAATCCAGGACAATGTCTGCATCTCAAGATCCTTAGTCACATCTGCGCAAAGTCCCCATTGCCATAGTAAGGTACCATTCACAGATTCTGGGTGAGAACGTGGACGTCTCTGGGAGCCATGAGTCTGCCTACCAGACTTTGATTCCAGTTCCTGCTGCAGTGTGCGCACCAACATTGATGTCGGGTAAGACATACACAAGTCTTGCAGAACTGTGGACAGTTCTTTGCCATGGGGGATAATCCACACATTGTAGAACATCTAACATTCCTGACTGTAGACTAAATGGCAGTAACATTCCCAGTCAACCTGACAAAGAAAAGAACCCCTTACATTTCCAAAATGTAAGGGGTAGGTACTATCTACCTACCCCCACCCCCAAATTGAGAACCATGTTTCCAGAGGAATCATGCAGGTTTCAGGCATGGCTTGATCAGGACTTCAGACCTATTTTATGATTTTCTGGGCTTGGCCTTCCTCTGTGTGTCAGTGTCATCCTCAGCTTTCCTCACTGAGGCAAATTGGCGGCAGCTATTTCAGAAGAAAATCCATATGCTGCACAGGTCAAAGGAAGGCAGAGCACTCTCCCCATAGTTCCAGGAAGATCCCTGAGAGCCACACTGACTGGGTCAAATGAAGTCACATATCTGCCCTGATTGGTGGTTTACCTGAGGCATGGAGTTTGTAATGGACCCTTCCCTCCCTCCCTTCCTTCCTTTCTTCCTTCCTTGCCACCCTGGAGCAGGAGCTGGGAATGATATCAGTGTCCCTGAAGCTCATGGTGTGTGTGTGTATGATGCCAGGAGAAAAAGTTGAGCATTGTTTGTTAGGAGAGGAAAGAATGCTGGGTGGGGACCCAACAAACGTGCATAAATAGAGAATGTGGCACATTCTCAGAAAAGCAAGCTCCTTGGTGCAACTGTGGTGTGAGGAACAGGAGAATCCCGGGAGTAAGCAAAAAATAGACCATTTATTTAATCAATTTAATCAGTTTCCCTTGTTCGTTAGCCAAGCTTCCCACATACTCACCCATTGACTTGGAATGCCCTGACTGGGGAAGGGAGCCTCTGGTCCTCTGAGTGACTGAGTTTCTTGCTTTGAATCAGTAACTGGGCACTTTGGTTTATACATCAGTCTCTGTGAGCCAGCTTAATGTTAATTGGACCCTGAAAAAGTGGTCACCCTCATGGTGTGTGACATCAGATTCCTGAGCCTGCATGACTAAACCCAACCTGCGACAAATCTGCCAAGTTAACAGTGGCCCTGAGAGGCCTCCTGCTGACTACCAAGCCAGCCTCTCCGTAGTGACCCCTCTCCACACTGCCATGTTCCATTAGCCATCTACCACCCATAGTGAGGTTTTTGTTGTTGTTGTTGCTGTTGTTGCTTTTTGAGACAGGGTCTTGCTCTGTTACTGAGGATGGAGAACAGTGGTGTGATCACAGCTCACTGAAACCTCAAACTCCCAGGCTCAAGTAATCCTCCTGCCTCCACCTCCCAAGTATCTGGGACTACAAGTATGTGCCACCACACCCAGCTGATTTATTTTTATTTTTATTTTTTGTAGAGACAGGGTCTTTCTGTGTTGCCCAGGCTGGTCTCAAACTCCTAGTCTCAAGTGATCCTCCTGACCTGGCCTTCCAAAGCACTGAGATTATAGGCGTGAGCCACTGCATCCGGTCTCCTATCATGTTCTTAGTCTGATTTTGCGACTGAAGAAACTATGGCTCAAAGAGGTTAAATGATGGGGCTATACAGCCAATAGGTGGGGGAGCCAACAGTTGAACCCAAGTTTATCTGACCACAAAGTTTCCCATTATTACCACCCTGTCTCTTTTTGTATTAGTAACATCTAATGAGATAAACAGGCTCCAAAAGCCCCTTCTCATCAAAACAGTAGCCAACTATATTCACACAAGCTGCTGTGCTTAATCACACAAGAACAGAGATCATCACACACATACTCATCTCATGCCTTTGTGTTATTGTTTGAGTCTTTTGTCCCCTGGTCCACAGCCTCCTCATGTCCTTCTCTCCTCCATGTGCCCAGTATAATAGGAGCGCTGTGAATCAGCAGGGAAGTGTCCTTTTCCAAAGCCAAAAAAGGGGCTGGGCCCTAAAAACAGCAATAACCCCCGCAAGGCTTTATTAATTCAAACAAAGTGTAATCTGTGGTAGGGAGGATTTCTAGGGCCACAAACAAGAGCGAATATGACTTCCAAAGGAAAAGAAAGGGAAAGCCGGGCTGCCTACCTGTTTATTGGGAACAGTTGTTCCTCTAGCCCAAACCACATCTCCTTAATAGGGAAGAGGAGTGCAGCCCTATCAGGGAGCTTTTATTCTTAGGGCAGGAAAAGAGCAAATGATGTTTCTTTAGCCTGCAATATGTCAGCATCGAATTTCTCATTTCCCTCTCTTCTCCTCTCCCTCCACCCCACCCCCAAGCCCTGGTGTTTGTGGCCTTTTGCTTGCAGGAAAATTTATTTCCCATCTGACACTGTTGAAATAATCCATAGCACCTTCTTAGGGATGAGATGAACTGGAAGGTGTGGAAAACACAATCAAAATTTCCACTGTGTCTCAGCACCTTAGCTTCTGGAAAAAGAAAGGAAGTAATCTGGACCTTGCCTTGCGGGCCTACAAGGTCTGAGAGGGGCTCTGATGTCGGGGGCAAGTCCTTATCGTCACGGGAGCCCTAATCAAAACAGAGAGGTGAAGCTGTCTTGCTGCTGGCCTTGGAGAAGGAAGCTTCCGTGGGCCATGGCCCTGCCAGGGAGAGAGAGAGAAAAAAATGGTTTTCCGTTTGAGAGGCTCCAAATTATGAAGATAGCCATCAATGGGTTTCATTTGCCACCGGACAGTTTTTTCTTCCCGAAAAGCTTCCTGATGTCATTTTAAGTACCCAGGAAAGAGCCTTGTTACAAGTGGCTGTGACATCGATGAATGCCATTTAAGGCCGGGTCACTCCTGGGCAGTCAGGGCTTGGGCTTGGTTCAAGATTCTTCATGGGCACCTAGGCAAAGGTTGGGCCAGCCTCCTCCCCATCCCCTATTTGTTACTAGGGACCCACCCCAAAGGGATATAGTGGATGGTGGTGGTGGTGGTGGTGGTGGTGTGTGTGTGTGTGTGTTAGGGGCCATTGGTATCCTCCCTGAAGTCAAGTTGAAAGGTCAATCCCTGTGTTGTTAGAAACTTTTCTAAAAACTCCACACATTTATTGCCCACTATGTGAAGCTGAGCATCTTGTCTTAAATTTATTAACACTTTTTTTTTTTCAAATGTCAGAGGAGATAACCCTGTAGGGATTGAGTGTTCGTTGTACACAGGCCATCTGTGTTTGATTTCATCAGTCTCAATGGTTTTCCCTCTGCCTTTCACCTTTCCAGACTGAGCAGTCCTTCTTCCCAAGCAAAAGTCTGTGTTCATCTTTACCCTTCAAAGTTGACTCCCTTCCACGTGGGGGTGGACAGGCCAGGGAAAAAAATGCCAGCTAAATAGAGAGGCCCTTCTATCTGGGCATGGATGTGAGCCTTCTGTGCTGCTTTCTAAAAATAAACTGCAAGCATATAGGTGGTGAGGGAAATGCAAAATCAATTCTCCCTTTCTTCTAGGGCACACAGGTAGACTACATTGTCCTGCCTTCATTGCAGTAATAGTATGATTATGTGACAAAGTTCTTGCCAATAGAATATAAGCAGAAATTATATGCATAACTCTTACTAGGCATTAAAAGAATGAGCATTCCTCCTTCATGCTTTTGCTGTCTTTCCTCCAGCTGGACAGTTGGAACCTGTAGCAACCAAGCTTTTTTTTTGTGATCGAGTCTTGCTCTGTTGCCTAGGCTAGAGTGCAGTGGCGCTATCTCAGCTCACTGCAACCTCTGCCTCCTGGGTTCACACGATTCTCCTGTCTCAGCCTCCCGAGTAGCTGGGATTACATGCTCATGCCACCACGCCTGGCTAATTTTTGCATTTTTAGTAGAGATGGGGTTTCACCATGTTGGCCAGGCTAGTCTCAAACTCCTGACCTCAGGTGATCCACTTGCCTTGGCCTCCCAAAGTGTTCAGATTACAGGTGTTAGCCACCATGCCTGGTCGCAACCAAGCTTTGACATGCAAGTGACAACAGTGTCACAGAGCAGTGACTTGGAAGGAAGTGGGGTCTCAGAATGACCAGGCAGAGCAGAGCTTCATACCAGCCTGGAATGCTCACCTGGAACTACACATGAGAGAGATTGAAACTGTCTGTTCTAAGTCACTGACATGTTGGGGCCTCTTTGGTACAGTAGGATAGCCTCACCCTAACTAGTTTACATAAGAAAGTTCTGCTCCCCTTCCTCCCCGGAGGAGGGGGAAAGGCACAGACATGGAACTATTGATGGTCACTGTTTGACAGAGATTTTTGCTTTTGTTTTCAATGCAAAGGTTTCAAAAGTGCTTTGAACCATCTTTATTGATTCATTCCACAGGGATTGCCCAAGCAGCTCTACATGTAGGGAGGCAGTATGTTGCCTGCGTCCCATACCCAATATTCTCTGCCCACCCTATGCCCACCATGTCCAAGGAAGCCCCCTTCCCAGGTTTTGAGGAAACAGGATCCGTAGAGATGAAATGTGAATTGCTGGTCAAATGCCTTGCTGTGTGGGCAGTAGATGGAGGACAATGAGGATGGAGTGTTTAGGTCAAGAAAAGCCTTCTCTGTCTTTGGGCACCAGTCTCATTCCTGCTCTCATAGACTTGCAATTGTTCACATCCATTTGTTCACCACTAAATTTATTCCTGACACACAAATCTTCCTCCTACCCGAGTCTGTGTCTTTCAATGTGGTTATTGTCAATGATAACTGTTTAAAGGAGGCAGGGGCTATGTTTGGTCAGAAGGCTTGGGGGCGTCCCCTGACTCTTCCCAACCAGGGTATTGAACTTCTAGTCTCTGGAATTCAGGTTTCACATCTATAAAATGGGACAATGTCTTCTGTCCTGATTGTCTCACATAGTTGTTTTAAAGTTGAGACTCAAATATGGAGTTGATGAGTTTTTCTGAGTCCCATCATTTGTAGCCCCATGATCATGTGAGTGCACTGGCACCCCCAAATTGAGGACGATACAACCTGACATGGAGACCCCCAAATGAACCACTGCCCCATATTTATGAGGCCCAGTCTATAAATTTCCAGATCTGCAAATATTTCCTTTTACAGAAGCCTTAGTGAAAGTAAAGGGACTGTCCAGATGTCCATCAATGGATGAAAGAATAAACAAATTGTGTTATAAACATATGATGGAATGTATTTCAGCCATAAAATGGAAGTACTGACACACATCATGATGTGGGTGAACCTTGAAGCCATTATGCTACATGAAAGAAGCCAGACACAAAAGGTCACATGTTTGGTTCCATGTACCTGAAATGTTTAGAATAGCTAAATCCATAGAGACCTAACACAGGTTGGGCTTGCCAGAGGATGTGGAGAGGGGAAAATGAGGAGAAACTGCTGATGGGTATGGAATTTTATTTCAGAGGAACTAATTTATCTAGTTCCAATTTTTATTTGGAACTAGATAGAGGAGGAGGTGGCACAGCATTGTGAATTACTAAATGTTACTGAATTGTTCACTTTAAAATGCTTAATTTTATGTTACCTGAATTTCACCTCAATAATTATTTTAAATAAAAGGAGCCAATTAAATGACAGTGTTTCACAATGGAACCTCAGGAGTGGTTGCTTGTGAACCTTGTGATGAGTTATTCTTCAAGCTCTCTGAAAAGATTCTCCTCCATTCTCTCCACTCGGAACCCTACCAGCAGATCCTCAAATAATGTCGTTTCATTCAGTGTTGTTGCATTACAACAGTGATGAGAGAAAAAATAGATTCCCAGCTGGGGTAACCATCTGTGTGAGTTTATTGTCTCCCCATGTCTGCGTGGGTTTTCTCCAGGCACTCCGGATTCCTTGCACATCCCAGAACTGTGCACATGAGGTTCATTGGTGGGTCTACCTGGCCCCAGTGTGAATGAGTGTGGGCGTGAGTGTGATTGTGCCATTGAAGGAATGGCGTTCTGTCCAGGGTTGATTCCCACCTTGTGCTCTGAGCTCCTGCGATGGACTCTGGCCACCTCTGACCTTGAAGTGGAATAAGCAGGCTAGAAAATGATTGAATGAATGAATACAAATTATTGTCCAACAAAAATCTGTAAAGTAGACAATAATCATAAAAATGCAAGACAATAAAAAACATGGTACAAAAATGCTCAACAAGCTACCATATCGGTTACTGTTTCTTTTTGAACTTCATGGTGGTCAGAGATGGTCCTGATGATTTTCCCTTTGCAAACATTTATTCATTGGTGTAATCCACCACCAACCACGACCACTGTCACTCATTGATTACTTATTTTCCAAGGTTGGGTAAAAATCTTACCCATTTTGATTAATTTTTCATATATATATACATATATACCTAATATTTTTTTCATGTAGGTAATAATAGAAGTGTTTTGGGTCTCTATTTACAAGTTTGGTGATGTTTTTATGACCAGAAATATAATGGAGGAACTTTACTCTTACTTATAGCAATTAGCCTATGGCAAAATCGCTTTCATTATGCATCATTTCACTGAAAGTTGTAGTTTCTGAGAACCCATCTGACATTCAGTGGGGACTTACCGTACCTGTAAAGCACTAACTGCTCTTGGAGTTACCATGTCTTTGATGCAACAAGGGCCGAATCAGGACTTGATTAACCTCACCAACTGGCTGCCTGCCTTAGCTTCCGGGTTCATGCTCGGCCAACTTGAGTCGGGACACTTTGAAATTTATATGTATGTATTCACTACATCCTACAAATATTGGAAAAGCCATTTCAGAGAAATTAGGCAGATCCAGGTTTCCAGGACAGGCTTTAAAAAGTGAAAACTATCTGTGTGACTGGGAGGATATGCAGTAAAATGTTCATGGTGATTGTGCCTTATCTGTGGATGCTGCAAATATTAAGATGTGGGCTTTAACTCTCGTTTTGATGTGTACCTAAGTATTTTAGAACCATTCTACAATAAACAGGACTTGTTTATGTAATTTTAAGGAAAATATAGATGGGAATGGTTTGTTTAAAGATGTAGTATATGCACTCATCAGAAATGATATTCATTCATCAGACCTTTATTTATTTATTTATTTATTTATTTATTTATATTTTTTGAGAGGAAGTCTTGCTCTGTCGCCCAGGCTGGAGCGCAGTGGCTCGATTTTGGCTCACTGCCATCTCTGCCGCCCAGGTTCAAGCAATTCTCCTGCCGCAGGCTCTGAGTAGCTGGGATTATAGGCACACACCACCATGCCCGACTAATTCTTGTATTTTAGTAGAGATGGGGTTTCACCATGTTCACCAGGCTGGTCTTGAGCTCCTGACCTCAAGTGATCCACCTGCCTTGGCCTCCCAAAGTGCTGGGCTTACAGGTGTGAGCCACTGAGCCTGGCCTCATTAGACTTTTAGGAGTCCACATAACAAATGTTTCTGGAGCCCTGGTGGGTATGAGGCTTATAAAAATGAGAATGGCTTTCTATAAGAGAGTTCATAGTGATCATCACCCTCTTGTACTATGTGTGATATTTGAAGCCTTCAGAAAGCAATGTGGAAACACAGTGGGGAAGATGCAGTAATTCTACCCAGAGGAGACAGGAAGAACTTTACAGACTTCCGTCCCAGCCAGTTGGTCTACCCATTCCCTTCATTTCTCCAGTCTTCATTGTTGTCTTTCCTTCTTTGCTTTTATCATACCCTGTCCTTCCTCCACTTCTGAATTACCTATCACTTGCTGATTGTATCATGCTTAAACATGTTGTATGCTACTTATCTTTTCATGTACATATTGCCCCAACAAATAATTATATTTTTTAGGACAGAAGCTACTATTTTTTACCTTTCAGTAACCACAGCATCCTTTTAAAAAAGTGTGTTATTGATAGTTATTATATCATACATATATTCTGAATCCATCAGTAATATAATAGGACTAGGCACGGTATCTCACACCTGTCATCCCATCACTTAGGGAGGTTGAGGCTGGAGGATCACTTGAGCCTAGGAGTTTGAGACCAGCCTGGACAACCTAGCAAGACATTGTCTCTACAAAAAATAAAAAATTAGCCAGGCATGGTGGCTGAGGAGGGAGGCTGAGGCGTGAGGATCGCTTGAGCCCAGGAGGTAGAGGTTTCAGTGAGCCAAGATCGCGCCACTGCACTCCAGCCTCGGTGACAGAGCAAGATCCTGTCTCATAATAATAATAATAATCATAATAATAATAATCATAAAATGGGCATGCCAGAATAATCTTTACTATTTGGTTTGTAAAATTCTTAGGATGTATTTTTAAAAGAATCACTGTCATAAATTAAGAGCTGGTGGGCACAAGCCAGGCTACTCATAACATTCTCTATCTTTAGGGGAGACGAAAGTAGACTGAAGAAGTAGCTGAAAAAATGAGAGTTTCATAAAGCTATTAAGTTCATTAGTTGTATCAAAAATGGAAACTCTGAATAAAATGTGTTCCCACACAATTCACTTTTGTTTAAATGCTTAATACAAGGTAAGGCATGAAAAGAATCATTGTCTAGATTGGAAATGATTCTTTCTCTAGAATGAGAGATGATTTCTGAAAACTCTTTAGATAAACAAGACCCTTTTCAATGTATCTTCAGAAAGGCTTGTTGAATTCATTTGGTTTCAGCCTGATGGTAAGTAACAATGAAGCCCAGAGTAACAGTAGCTAAAGTGAAATAGGAGTTTACTTCCTTCTCAGATTTAAGAAATCTGGAGGTAGCCACTTCAGGGCTGGTGTAGCCCTCCATGGTGTCAGGGAACCAGGTCTTCTATCATGTTGCACTGTTTTCTATGACTTCCATTTCCAAGGCTCCATACTGGAGCTCTAGCCATTATGTCTGCAGTCCAGAAGGCAGAGAGAAAGAAGGATATACTCTTATACTCCTTTGTTCTTCTCCTCCTTCTCCTTCTTCTTCTCCTTCTTCTTCTTCTTTTGTTTGAGACGGAGTCTCACTTAGTCGCCCAGGCTGGAGTTCAGTGGCGCAATCTCGGCTCACTGCAAGCTCTGCCTCCCGGGTTCACGCCATTCTCCTGCCTCAGCCTCCCGAGTAGCTGGGACTACAGGCACCCGCCACCACACCCAGCTAATTTTTTGTATTTTCGGTAGAGACGGGGTTTCACTGTGTTAGCCAGGATGGTCTCGATCTCCTGACCTCGTGATCTGCCCACCTGGGCCTCCCAAAGTGCTGGGATTACAACTGTGAGCCACCGTGCCCATCCTACTCCTCCCTTATAAAGGACTCTTCAGGCCAGGCATGGTGGCTCATGCCTGTAATCGCAGCAATTTGGGAGGCTGAGGTGGGTAGATCACCTGAGGTCAGGGGTTGGAGACCAGTCTGACCAACATGGCGAAACCCCCTCTCTACTAAAAATACAAAAATTAGCCAGGCATGGTGGCACACACCTGTAATCCCAGCTACTCAGGAGGCTGAGGCAGGGAGAATTGCTTGAACCTGGGCAGTGGAGGTTGCAGTGAGCTGAGCTCATGCCACTGCCCTCCAGCCTGGGCGACAGAGTGAAACTCCATCTCTAAATAAATAAATAAATAAACAAATAAATAAATAAATACAGACTCTTCAGGGAAATTGCATAACACCACACTTGTCAGGTTAGACTGGAGAGTGTGATCTCTATCCTTGACAGCAATGTGCCCAGTTAAATATTGGAGTGCAGGAATTTTTAGCCTTTTTTGGTGCCATGAACCCCTTTGGTAGTCTGCTGAAGCTTATGGACTCCTTCTTAGAATAATGTTTTTAAATGAATAAAATAAAATATATAAGATTACAAAGGAATCCAATTATATTGATAAGTGATGCTGTTGACAAAGCCTTTGAAATCTGTAGGTCCCAAGTGAAGTACCCCTTCTACAGTATCGAAAAAGGGAGAGAGTTATCAGTCTCTGACATGTGACATAGAAAAACCTTTCAGAATGGCTTTGTTCATGATTCAGCAATTGTTGAGCTCCTATTTTAAGTCTAGCCCTGTGCTGTGGATTATGATAGATACAAGAGAAGAGGTGGCCTCTCCTCTCAGACAGTTATGCTCTAATAACCTACATCATTAATAAAAGAGAAAATATTCAGCTTATAAGGTGAGTAGACGTATAGGCCACATCCAATATACCAGCATTTAGGGAGTTCAAAATAAGGGAAAGATTACATGGAGTGGGCCTTGGAGGAAGGGAAGAAAGAAAAGTATAAGATTTACTCTGGGGCAGGCGCAGTGGCTCACGCCTGTAATCCCAACACTTTGGGAGACCGTGGCAGGTGAATCACGAGGTCAGGAGTTCGAGACCATCCTGGCCAACATGGCAAAACCCCATCTCAACTAAAAATACAAAAATTAGCCGGGCATGGTGGCTGGTGCCTGTAATCCCAACTGCTCAGGAGGCTAAGTCAGGAGAATCGCTTGAACCCGGAAGGCAGACGTTGCAGTGAGCCGAGATTGCGCCATTGCACTTCAGCCTGGGCGACAAGAGTGAAACTCCATCTAAAAAATAAGAAAAAAAGATTCTGAAAGAAAGGAGAGGCAGCATATTTTGGGGAGGGGGCAGGAGCATGTAAGGGGTGGAGATGGGATTGGCAGGAGGATCCCAAGGGGTTCCAGAGAAAATGGCTTAAGAGAAGTGACTGGCAAGGAGAGTGTGTGGTTGAGCTGATTTGAAGTAGAGAATTACTATTAGTTATTGGAAATAAAGGGATGAAGAGGAGTCCAGAAATTTCGGTGTGTATAGAGGTCAGTATGAAATTAAATAGAATTAACTTAGATAGAAGGAAAACCTTCACATTTCTGACAGTGGGTGTTTCTGGGGAGATGAACGTGTAGTAGTTAAAAGGACTGAAGTTTTACCTGTAATATTTTATTTCTTTAAAAACAGAAAGAGGCTGGAACCCCTTAGGATCCTCCTTTCATGCCTTTATTTCCAATAACTAATAGTAATTGGAAATAGGTGTTTGTTATGTCATCCTTTGTGTTTTTCCTCTCTATCTTTAAACATTTCACCAGATTAAAAATGGTCATCATCACTTTTAAAAGTTTAAATGAATTTTTACTCTGTTCTTGATATGATTTAACTTACCAAATAAATTCAAGCTACACACATTCTAAAGTGTTACGGCTGCTTTAAAGAGGCTGCTTTCTTCCCACTGCCCTGAAACACGACATGATGGTTCTTTCCTTAAATTCTTTCCTTAGTCTGGAGTGTGCTCTCATTTCCTCCCTGCCCCGCCATTGTCTAGATTCCACTCAGGACCAGCTCATATCCCTTTTTTCCAAAAATCTTCCAGCCCATTTTGATTTCTTCTTGTGGAACTCCTATAGTACACTCACATGTACCACTTAGCATATGTCATTTGACTTTGAATTTATCTTGTCTTTCCCATAGCAATCATGAAGCTCCTTGAAGGCTTAGATTTCTTATATTCAGGGATGGCAATAAAAGCTTCCATTCCCCCATTCCCATGCTATTCCCACAGCAGACATCACTAATCAACCACATCACTTTTTCCCACTGAGCTTGGACATGGTCTCAGGATCCTTCTTAACAGAGCTC
>NW_012101830.1:63357-66061 GCF_000951045.1 Mandrillus leucophaeus | reverse complement strand
CAGAGGTTGCAGTGAGCCGAGATTGCGCCATTGCACTCCAGCCTGGGCGACAAGAGTGAAACTCCATCTAAAAAATAAAAAAAAAAGATTCTGAAAGAAAGGAGAGGCAGCATATTTTGGGGAGGGGGCAGGAGCATGTAAGGGGTGGAGATGGGATTGGCAGGAGGATCCCAAGGGGTTCCAAAGAAAATGGCTTAAGAGAAGTGACTGGCAAGGAGAGCGTGTGATTGAGCTGATTTGAAGTAGAGAATTACTATTAGTTATTGGAAATAAAGGGATGAGGAGGAGTCCAGAAATTTCGGTGTGTACAGAGGTCAGTATGAAATTAAATAGAATTAACTTAGATAGAAGGAAAACCTTCACATTTCTGACAGTGGGTGTTTCTGGGGAGATGAAGGTGTAGCAGTTAAAAGGACTGAAGTTTTATCTGTAATATTTTATTTCTTTAAAAACAGAAAGAGGCCGGAACCCCTTAGGATCCTCCTTTCATCCCTTTATTTCCAATAACTAATAGTAATTGGAAATAGGTGTTTGTTATGTCATCCTTTGTGTTTTTGCTCTCTATCTTTAAACATTTCACCAGATTAAAAATGGTCATCATCACTTTTAAAAGTTTAAATGAATTTTTACTCTGTTCTTGATATGATTTAACTTACCAAATAAGTTCAAGCTACACACTTTCTAAAGTGTTACGGCTGCTTTAAAGAGGCTGCTTTCTTCCCACTTCCCTGAAACACGACATGATGGTTCTTTCCTTAAATTCTTTCCTTAGTCTGGAGTGTGCTCTCATTTCCTCCCTGCCCCGCCATTGTCTAGATTCCACTCAGGACCAGCTCATATCCCTTTTTTCCAAAAATCTTCCAGCCCATTTTGATTTCTTCTTGTGGAACTCCTGTAGTACACTCACATGTACCACTTAGCATATGTCATTTGACTTTGAATTTATCTTGTCTTTCCCATAGAAATCATGAAGCTCCTTGAAGGCTTAGATTTCTTATATTCAGGGATGGCAATAAAAGCTTCCATTCCCCCATTCCCATGCTATTCCCACAGCAGACATCACTAATCAACCACATCACTTTTTCCCACTGAGCTTGGACATGGTCTCAGGATCCTTCTTAACAGAGTTCCTGGGGCTGCTGTAATTGCCAATTATAGATTGGGCATGCAGATGAAATGTCTTTCCATCCCTGCCTATACCTCTATAGTTTCCAAAGTACCAGTGTTATTCCCAGGAGAGACTCAGAAGGAACTAGCATAATCCTGAAAATGCTAAAATTATAAAAATCTAAGGCAGTTTAGGTTTTGAAGAAGCCTTATAGCTCATTTTAGTGATAGGCTGATGGCTGGTTCAACTGTTTGAAAGTTTTAAGAAAACCAGGGGACTCCGAAATGTTGGAAAAGGGATTAATATAATCCCAAACACCCATGCACCTGATACCCATTTAGTAGGAAAGCGTGGCTGCCAAGCTACAGGCGAAAAACTCAAGTCCAAAGGCATTTCATCATTTCATTATGAAGTGGAAGAACGAGCCTTTCCAAAGCTCTCCAAGGCCTTGGGAAAGCCCTAGGCCAGAGAGAGAGGAGAAGAGTAGGGGACTGGCTCCTGAGTATCCTTGAGAGATAGGACAGCAAGGACAGAGGCCTGAGGAGTCCTCACATGGACATCCTTGAAGTCTTATCTACCCGTGAGTGTCTCAGAGTCCTGGAAAGTCCCATGCCAGCAAGCTGATTGGGGGAGCCTCTTCCTGCATGGCTTTTTTTCTGGCTTCATTGTGGTTTTTTTTTCCCTACATTTTAAATTTTCTATAATGACCATGTTTTATTCTCATGATCAGAAACTGAAAGAAAAAAGAAAATATATCCCAGAGGAATACCACTCTTTTTTCCTAAAGTGGTATTTAGTATTACTCTACCTTTGAAATCTGAGAGAAAGAGAAAAGCAAAGCATATCATTTCAGCCAGCAAGAAAGTGGGAACTGGCAACTGGAAGGGGTTTTATATAACCCCTTCATCAAAATACTCTGTATGGTGACTGGTCATCTATTTACTCTTGCATTCATTCTTTCTTTCTTTCCGTCATTTGCTTAATAATCATTGATAGAGAGGCTACTGCGTGCTTGGGATACAAGAGAACAAATTAGATACAACCCCTGCCCTCATGAAGTATTCAGTCTGCTGGGGGAGTGAGGGTGCGGTAAGCAGAGAACAGGCATTTATTAGATACCACACATAAGGATATTCAATTGTAGCCAGGCTAAGTATTGTGCCATAAAGGTATGTGATGGCCTGGGCTGGAGGGAAGAGGTAACTTCATTGTCATTCCCAGCGCTGTGCTGTCTCCACCATCACTGCATTGGCTGCGGACTGTAGCAGAGCCTCCTTCCTGCCTCTCCCTCTCCAGTCCATCTTGCAGCTCCTTTTATTGCTGACCTTCCCACAGCCCTGCTTTCTGTACTCGGTAGCTCCATAACACACGATTGCTTAGTATTGTCAATTCTCTCTCTCTGTTTCTTTCTCTTTCCTTCCTTCCTTCCTTGCTTTCTTCAGACAGGGTCTAGCTGCATCACCTAGTCTGGAGTGCAGTGGCATGATCATAGCTCGTTGCATCCTCGAACTCTTGGGCTTAAGCGATCCCCCCACCTCTGCCACCTGAGTAGCTAGGACAACAGACACACCACCATGCCCAGCTAAGTTTTGTTTT
>NW_012101830.1:60257-62357 GCF_000951045.1 Mandrillus leucophaeus | reverse complement strand
CCATGTTAGCCAGGATGGTCTCAATCTCCTGACCTTGTGATCCGCCCGCCTCAGCCTCCCAAAGTGCTGGGATTACAGGCGTGAGCCACCGCGCCCAGACAATTTTTGCATTTTTAATAGAGATAGGGTTTCGCCATGTTGGCCAGGCTGGTCTTGAACTCCTGACGTCAGGTGATCCACACGCCTCAGCTTCCCAAAGTGCTGGGATTACATGTGTGAGCCACCGTTCCTGGCCTGACTGATTCTTAAATGACAACAACTTTCAGTGGAATCCTGTGCAGCCTCTACATGTGCTCTTGGAAAGTATTCACCCAACTGGAACACCACAAGAGGTCTTGGAGTTTCCAGGGTAGTCCTGATTTTGAATCTTTGAATCTCACTGTCTAACCACGATCATGGAAAACTTTCTCACTGCCTTAAGGCCTCCATTTCTCCATCTGCAAAGTGGGAGGAATAGTTGGGCACTTTGTATACAGAGAGCTGGGAAGAGAGGACAAATCAGGGCACATTGAAACCTTCAGTAGCTGAGGGGACACGGGAGGAAGACGCGTAGTGGAGAGAAGTAGAGGGAATGGGTCCTGTCTCTCCTGATCTTCACAAGTGAACAGAGTTTACCACAGGAACTGAGAGCAGTTGGGGCCTACTGCTCTGGGGAGAGTGCCTCTCACCAGTGTGGCCCTTATCTGTTTGCAAGAGCCGCCTCCTTCCTGGGCCCCCAGCCACCTGTGGTTGACTGAAGCTCTCAAATGAAATTTGACCCAACCACACAACACCCAACCTGAACACCACAATAGGTCTTGGATTTTCCAGGGCAGTCCTGATTTTGAGTCTTTGTCTCACTGTCTAAACATGGTATGTTCCAGTTCAGGGCCCAAAAACCTGATCAGCTGCACACTGGGAGTCCTAGGTGAAAGGTTAAAGTGGAGACCTTGCCTTGTTTCTCACTGGCACCCCAGGCTCCCCTCTCTGACCTGTGCCACATGGGAGCACCTCTCCTGCTGCTCCTCCGTTTCCTGAGCCCAGCCCCTGCCCTCCCGCTATCCCAGGACTCATCTGACCATCATGCCAATGGCGGGCTCATTGGGGTCTGGGGGGGATCAGGCCCTCACTGTCTAATTCATCAGGGACTAGCAGTGGGATGTGGATTGGGGATGTTTTGGGGTGGACGGGTCTTTTGATGGGTGGCACTCAGGTCATATCAGAATAGGGGCTGAAAGCAGATAAAGGCAGGAGAAGCCCCGCTTCCCTTGGCATCCTGCATGAGTGAACAGAAACAGGAAGCAGAGGAGTGTGACGGGGTTGGAGACACCAGAGCACAGCGTGATGTGATGGCTGCTCTGACGCTCCTCAATACTGAATCTTCCAAGGGGCCATTTCCTCATCTATACAAAGGGCCCGTAACTGGACAGGATGTGTGCTGAGCGGCCGCCCAGCTGTGGCTCCTCTCCGAGAACACCAGCCCCTGGCAGTTTCCTGAAAGCAGTGACCCCGCTGCATACCTGTGACCCCACCCCTGACTGGGCCTGGGAGCCTCCTCTGTCTGAGGCAGCCCTGTGGGAGCTGGCAGCAGGAGAGACACATGGAGGGGACTTCTGCGGCTGAGGGACAGCCAGGAGAAGGGCGGTGGGGAAACTTGTGAGTAAGCAGAAGCCATGAGACAGGGTGAAGGCGCGTGAAGACAGACGGAGCCGCAGCGGCAGGAGGAGCAGCTACAGACACTGCAGGGTCCCCGGGAAACTGAGTCATGCCTTGGGCAGAGTCACTTGGTAGGGCGCAGCACGGGCAGTGCTTCTGAAGGCACACCTGCTGCTGTGGAATCCTGAACAACACTCCAGTTCTCCTAAAGGTCCAATTGTCTTGATACCAAACTGATTTCCAGTGTTGCTTTACTTCTAGTTTATCCCTACAATTGTGCTCCCCGGCCTGTGGGGACCAGCATTGGTCTCTGTCCCTTGCAACCTGAGACAGTCAACAACTGGTCTTGGTGGTTCATCTGTACCCACTTTACAGAGGAGAAAATAGAGTCATAGAGGTCCGTGTCCAAGGTTGTGGCTGGTAAGTGCTAGAGCCAGGATTGAACTCGGACTTGCTTGATTCCAG
>NW_012101830.1:46808-58782 GCF_000951045.1 Mandrillus leucophaeus | reverse complement strand
TATATATATATATATATATATATATACTTCCGAGGTGGAAGTGGCCAGTCAGGAAGTCAGGAAGGAGGTGAGTGTTATGGGTCTTTCAAGGCTGCTAGGGTCCCTGTCTGATCCCTCACTGGCTCCATTCTTGCCAACCTCTCCTAAACCCTCTGACCTAGGGGACCTGACTCCGTTGTTAGATGTCAAAGTGTGAGGCATATCCTTTCCCATTCATCTTTGAAAATTGAGTTCCACTGCCTCCTCCTCCAGGAAGCCTTCCTTGATTCTCTGTCTCATTCCCCCTGCTCTTCCCATTCAGGATTAAATCCCTCTCCTCTGTGTCCCCAACTTTTCCTGTGCAGTAGTGCATCTCTCTGTCCTGGTATTCATCATACCAGATTATGATAATCAGTTCACACTGTCAGGGCCTCAGGGTAAGAGGCAAGTCTTCTTTAACTTCATATTATCAGTACTTAGCCAAGGGCCTGGCATGTAGTAGATGCTCAATAAATGTTGCTGAATGAATAAAAGAAAAGAAGGGAAGTGGGGAGGACATTTTGGGAAATATGAAATTTTCTTTTTGAGATTTATCTCAAAAATATGTGTCTAGTACTTGTCCACAGAGAGCAATTAAAGTCAGGATTCTATTTTCTGCAAATGATTGAGTTTCTTCACTCCCAGTTGCATCTTGGGCACCTAAGGCAGGAGGAAATTGGGGTAGATTTAGAGGGATTTGGGAGCATTGTGTCTGAGGAGTATGTGTGTGTCCTTACACATTTCTGAACTAAATAGATGTCTCTGAACCACATACAAAAGGCAAACATGCCACATTTTGTCTCCCTGGAACTTAGTAACTTAGCAATTTCACCGTTGGGACCACAGCAACCCACTAGCATTCAAATCACTTAGTGCAGAAGGGGGCTTGCTCTCTTGTTCACTCTTGTAGCCTCAAGCCTAGACAAGGCCCTAGCAATGGGTAGGGCAAATGTGCTCATGCTGCAGAGCGCCGGGAAGAGTCGTTCAGCTCGAGGAGACTTTATTTCTTTATTATTTATTTACAATTATTTGAGTCAGGGTCTCACTTTGTTGCCCAGCCTGGAGTGCAGTGGCACAATCACGACTCACTACAGCCTCAACCTCCTGGGCTCAAGTGATCCTTCAGCCCCCAGAGTAGCTGGGACCACTGGTATGAGCCACCATGCCCAGCTAATTTTTGTGTTTTTGTAGAGTTGGCATTTTGCCATGTTGCCCAGGCTGGTCTTGAACTCCTGAGCTCAAGCAATCCATCAGCCTCAGTCTCTTAAAGTGCTGGGATTGCAGCCATCACACCCAGCCTTGAGGAGACTTTAAAACACCTCCATCAACCCTCTTTGAGAATCCACCCAACACCCGGTGGATGTTCAATGGCCCCCATGACCCCACCTCAACAATCTTGAGGGTGTCTGACAGCTCCTGGACAGTCACTGTGGAGGGCTCCCCAGAGGGAGGGGCAGAGCTGCACCATCCCCCGGATCCCTCCAGGGGCTGGTAACCACATAAAATCCAGCTGGTGGTCTCACCCAGTAGGTAGACTTTGACTATTAGAACTAGCACAACAACAAAACAAAAGCTGCCAGCATCTGTTAGTTGAGAAGAAGGCCTGTCCTGAAGCAGCCGTTGCTTTCTTCTTAAAAGTAAATATAACGCTGGGTGCGGTGGCTCAGCCTGTTATCCCAGTCCTTCAGAAGTCCGAGGTGGGATGATCGCTTGAGTCCAGGAGTTCCAGATTAGCCTGGGCAACATAGCAAGACCCTGTCTCTAAAAATAAAAATAAAAACAAATGAAATACATATATATGTATCTCCAGGGATGATGGTGCATACCTGTGGTCCCAGCTACTTGGGAGGCTAAGGTAGTACAGAGTTTTGGAACCAGGTCTGTCCCTCTGCTGGCAGGCTGCTTCTCACCTGTGTGAGGAGTACCAGCATCTGCCCAGGCCCAGCTTCTCACCTGGGACCTCAGCTGCTCTTCCCAGAGATCCAAAGTAGCCTTGGGAAGGGGCTCCAGGGTGAGACTAACTGACCGTCCCATGCCCATCAAAGGTGAGTGCCAATGGCCTTCAGCCCTTTCAGGTGGCACTTCCTGCTGACAGAAGCAGCTGCTGGCCCCTTGCCGCGTCTGGGGGAGCCGAGTCCCATCTCAGGGCATCCCCACAGGAAGCGGAGGGGACTCCAGGGGTCTGGGATGGGGTCTCTTTCTCATGCTTGATTGTGTAAGTGTCTAGATCATCCAGACCAGACCTTGAACACTCAACAGAGCCACTGTTGAAGTATTCTGGGAAAATATATCTGGTGGCAAAATCTTGCTTCCTTCTGTTTTATGTATGACAATTGCCTTAAAGGGAAAAAAAGTTGGAATGACTAGTATCATTATTCTTTTCTTGCTTTTATTTTCTACCCCAGAGCCATCTGTCATCAAAAAACAGTTTACTTTACACTTCTCAGGTTGAGTTCCACATTCAGGGAAGATTGGTTGGAGGACAATGGTGACCTCTGGACGCCCCAGTCATGGGGGCTGGGACATGCAGGAGGTGATTGAGTGTCACCCCACAAGGGTGCTCAGGAGAGAGCTGAACTGAGCATCTGCAGAAGGCAGATAAGAGCAGTGCCGCAGCTGTGTCTGCACTGTGCATGGGCCAGTGAGGTGCTTAAGGCAGGCAGATGGAAATCCATGTCCCCTGTCTCTTCTTGCTGTGAGGGGGTAAGGGCACACAGTAGGGTGGAAACGCAGTTGAAGTTCTGCCTTTGTGGGTGGCAGATCTCATCTGTGACATGGTGGTCGGGGATCACATATGGTGGCAGCTAGCACAAAAACACTCTACATTGAGTTTTTGTTTCATCCTAAAGAGTATGGGGTCCCTATGGGACCAGAGAGACCGGGGTCGGAGCTGACAACTATTCATTATCAGATTTCAACCTTCTCATAGCTTCTTATGGGAGGAGTTAAATCAGAGACTCTAGGCTCCAAAGGTACAGATGGAAATGGGAAGATGCATTGATTATCTAAATATTTTGCTTACACCAGGTCTGATATCCAGACATTGAAAGATGGATATTACACATTTGGGTTTCAGGATTGACGCTGAGCTAAGGCATCTGAGAGCTTCAGTCTTCATGTGAGCTTAGATAAACTTTAGCACAATTTTTTGAGTGACATTTTCAGACGACTCAGATTGAGGAAATGTCAGTCTTGGCAACCAGAAATGACACTGTCTTCACATTGTCCCCTCCACCAGAAGGTCTGAGCTCTTACCCAGCACAGGCACGCTAATCAGAACTTAATTATGTAACCAATGAAGAGTCTACTCAGGGTTTCAGGAGCAGGATCACCTGGTCAGATGTATATTTTCACAAATATCACCCTGGGCGTGTGTGGGTGGTGGGTTCTGAGGGGGAAACTGGCCTTGCAGACACCAGTGGAAGACCAGTGGCATAACCTGGATGGAAGTTGGTGACAAAGGCCTGTGAATCTTTTTTTTTTTTTTTTTTTTTCCCCAGGTAGGGTCTTGCTCCGTCACCCAGGCTGGGGTGCGATGGCATGATCTTGGCTCACTGCAACCTCTGCCTCCTAGGTTCAAGCAATTCTCCTGCCTCAGCCTCTTGATTAGCTGGGACAACAGGTGCATGCCACAATGCCTGACTAATTTTTATATTTTTTTAAGTAGAGATAAGGTTTCACCATATTAGCCAGGCTGGTCTTGAACTCCTGACCTCAAGTGATCTGCCTACCTCAGCTCCCCAAGTGCTGGGATTACAGATGTGAGCCACTGCGCCTGGAAAGGCCTGCGATTCTGCAGCAGTTTGAGGGATGGAAAGGTTGGGGTGCCAATGGGTCAGGGTCCTGTCATGAAGTTATCACATAGAGAACCCAAAGTGTCAAATCATGCCTCAGCCCAACCACCTGCTTACTCACAAAGCTCCTCAGGAAATATCCAGGGAACAGAGGCAGAGCAAGGAAAAGAAAATGCTGCTTTTGTTCAGTTGTCACATGAACTCCCCTCTCCTTGTGTTTCCTTGCAAGTGTCGGGATATCAAGGAGTGCGATACCCTGGTCTCCCTCCACTCCTCCACAGATTCCCAGGGTCAACAGCACACGGCCTGCTACTCCATGCTTCCAGTTTTACGGGAGCTGGATCTCCCAGTTTCCCAGTCCAGAGGCTGCCCTGGTCCAGAGCTGACTGTGGGAAGAAATCTGCTTGCTCTCAGTATAAGCCACATTTTCTAACACCAGCTTTACCTATAGCAAAATGACAATTTGATATCCATATGCCTTATTTCTCCTTTTTTGTCTCTTAACTGGTTACGAAGTTGGATGATAAAAACAAGCATGTCATTTATTTTTCCCCCTCACACCCTAAATTTAACATTATCTGGTACTTAGCCCCCAAACTCCAACCTTTATTAAACTGGGTTGAACTATGTGCAATATGCTTTGGTGTAGGCTTGAGATTGATGCATTTCATTGCCCCTAAGTCCAACTCCCAAATTAAAGGGGTAAGCCTCAACACAGGAAAGGCCTCAGGGCAGCCTCAGAAGCTGGAGAGTGGACAAACCCACCTGCCCCATTAGAGCCCACAAGGAATGGTAGCCGGGAAACCAACCCATCGGACCACCATACTTGCTCTTTGGGAGGAAGTGAGGAGAGGGAGAATCATTTGAGGGAGGAATGGAGAAGGACTTGAGGCCCACCGACAGAACAGGAAAACTAAGAGAGGCCTGTTGAAGAGGTAGAACTGGTTGGGTACAGTGAGTGAAGTCACCGTGTGGGAGGAGGCCTGATACTCCTGGCTTGGGAACCTGAATGGATGAAGGTTCCATTCACTGGAATGGGAGAGACAGCAGCGCAGAAGGATGAAGGAGCTGTCATGACTAGGTAAAAGGGAAAGCAATTCTGCAAGGCTCTAGAAGCAGGTATTGCTCATGCCTTACAGAACACCCCTTCATTCCAGAGGCCAGAAGGATCACTGAACTTTGCCACATACAAGAGACCAACAAAGCTTGGTTAATAGAAGCCGTGAAAAGCCTGAAGTTTGATTTGTTTGACAGATATTTGGTGAGCACCAGTATATGTCAGATACTGCACTCAGATCTGGGAATACACATGGGGTGAGCAAAACAGATCTGGGTCTGCCCTTGAGTGTTTAGGAAGGGTTCCCCAGCTTCATCTTATTTGTTGATCCTTGTGTGGGTTGGGAGTAGAATAAACTCATTGTCCTGCCTGTCAATGCTGAAGATCTGTGTATATTGATTTCCTATTGTTATAGGCCTTAGGGAGGGGAGCAGGGATGCTCTAATAGCCAGCTCAAGAGCCAGCAACAATAATTTGCCCGATTAGCCAGGAACGGAAATTCTTAGCTGTGTCCTTTCCGTCTCCCTTTTGCTCAATTAAAAAATTTATTATTACGTCCATGTAATGTATATCTCCGTAACACTGTGGATAAAAGGGGTGTGTCCAGGGCCCAACTCCTAGTGAGTGCTAAATAAATGTCACTTTGTCCATTTCCTCTCTCCCCACCTGTGAGCCCCGATGAGCACAGGAGGCATTATACCCACACAATTGCATTGAAAGAGTCTTGTTTGGGGATTTGCCTTGTTTGGAAAGAAAAGCCCTTGGCCGCTCACACTATTAAAAGCTTGAGTGGCCATAAGACTGCTCACCTCCCTTGGCCTATTTCCACACTTGGAATAGAGGGGCCTGGCCTAGGTCAGGAGCTCCATCCCTGGCTGTGCAACTGAATCACCTGGGGAGCGTCGAAAAACCCAGATACTAGGCTCCACGTCTGGAGATTCTGCTTCACCAAGTCTGGGCTCAGAGTAGGAGGTCTGTGTTATCAACAGCCTTTCTCCTGCAGCGATTCTGGCACAGCCTGGAATCCAGACCAACCCAGGCAAAAATAGCCCAACCAAGCCCCCGGATGACCTGGGCTTGTCAAGTGAGGCTGAGGACTCAGCTGTGGTTTTCGGCAGGGGTATCAGTATGGCTGTGGGGCTTTCAACCTTGGAGAAAGCCCAGTGGGCAGTCAAGCACCTGAGAGAGAACAGGAGTGAGGTAATGGGAAGCACTGGTTTCCTGCTTCTGGGGTCTGAGGCAATAAGTCAGACCTGCCCATGGGGATGCTCCCGGGATGGCACTCTCAAAGAGCCCCGGGATGCATCAGACCCAGCTGCCCGGCAGAAAAAGTCTGTCGCTGGGGATTCCCTTGTCTGGAGCCTTGGCAGACAGCCCAGGGTAAAGTTTTAGGACAGCGGTCACTCCAGAGGGCTTCCAAGAAAGAGTTCTTCTCCCTGCTAGCTGACCTCTGCCGAGGCTGGGAGCCAGGTGCTGCCTTCAGCTTCCTGTAGAAGGACACAGCTTCTTGTGTCCTTTCTACAGAATCTTCTTGGACCCCTGGACTCTGCCCTCGCAGAGCCTGGCTCCAGGGATGGGGTCCTTTGCATGATCCTCAGGAGGCTCTGGACGTTCAGAGTCCCTCTGCTGACCCTATAGCGCCATAAGGCTCTGTGCGGCTGCCTCTGTGCAGTTCATGAGGGTCCTCTGTGAGAAGAGGGGGTGCAGCCAGCATGTGCTATGTGAGCAGCAGTCTAGCTGTGTGCCTATGGGCTTCCACAGGGCTTCGAAGGCTGATGCCCTCCTGATACAAGGTGAGGAAGAGTCGGAACCACAAACAAACAGGAAAAGCCCACCCTGGCTCTCCAGATGGTGTAGGCAAGGGACAGGTGCTGGGAAGGCCTCTATGGGGACTCAGGAGAGGGACTGAGATATGTTCTGAACCCCATGAGTGGGTGGCCATTGGGAACAAAGTCCTGCCTAAGCATGATCCATTCCAGTAAACAGGGAACCACTGTAGGGACATTTCATGGGAATCGAAGCAACGGAAGATCTGCATAGCTCAGCTTCAAAAAGACAGAAATCCATCCAGACCACACTGTCTCATCTCTGTCTCTTTCTCTGCCGGCCCCCTCAAGTTCCTGCAATCACTTCTTGGAACCCCAGCCTCTCCCTGCTCATCTGCCCTGTTCTCTCTCCAGCCAGCTTGCTTTACCCATACTTTCTATTCCCTCTTAACTGATTCTCTGCTTTGGCAATACCATCTTTTGGTCCCTCAGTTTCCCATTTAGAATGAACCAAGAGAGAAATCTAATCAGCTTTCTCACACCAATGGTCGATGGCCTCAGGTAAGATGCTCTGCCTGGTTCGACTCCCTGGATTCATTTAGGAGGGGTTTGGGGCAGATCTCCTTAGCAGGGCAGTGAGCATGGCAGCAGTGTTTGGCAGCTCTAAAGAGGTCTCTGCAGCCTGAGTGTTTGAGTGAGCTGGGAACTGAGGAAAGCAATACACCAAGTATTCAGAATTTCCACTGTGGACATTCTTATGAGGCGATCTGAGACTTCCCTTGTGCTTTAAGGCAGGGTCCTGGTGTTGGCATCATGCCGGCATGGGGTGCAGGTATATGGCAGGAGCAGTGGTGGTGAGTTAGAGTGCAGAGGATGCTTGCACTTGCCCTGGAACTTTCCTGCCAGCTCCTGCCGTGGCCTCCACTGGTCCATCAGCAGCTCCATCTGTAGTCATTCATGTTTGGCAAGTGGTGCTGCTGCCCCTGGGATGCAACCCAGGCCCAGCTCAGGGTGCAGGGAGACTCCCAAGTGCTGTTTGACTTGGACACAGTAGTCTCTGCAAGGGAGTCACGGGAAGGAGCGTGAAATGATTCCGGATTCCTGATTTTCTATGGTATGACGCAAGTGTTTCTCTGAGCCTCCTCTGATTCTCCTGGCCACATTCCCTGGTTGGTTTTACTTCCTCGGGTCATTTTTGAAGGGCTCTTGGCCACAGCAGCTCAGAGGGGTCATGAGGCTGAACAAAGGCTCCCCAGGAGGTGGGGACTGAGTTTTCACCTGCTTACACAAATGGAAAAACGGGGAGGTCATTTGATTCCCATAAAATACCCCTAAATCCTGTAAAATCAGCAGACTGCTGATTTCCAGCTAACCACTAAAGACTGGAGAATGCATTCCAAGCCGGCTTTAGCAGTCACCACAAAAATTGCCTGGTAACTGGTGGCAGCAGCTTGGTGGTGTGACGTTGTGCTGAACACCACACATTTGAATAGCTTACTGAGTAGCCGAAAAGGGCAATGACCTTGACCCACTTTGCTTGTGATTTCAGGTGCCTTTAAGACAAACCCCATGCCAAGTGGAGGACGGTGTGAGAAATGCAGAATGTGATGGGGTAACTTGGGTGGACATCAGCTTCCCATCAGCTGACCAGTTCCCCAACATCCCTCTCCGGGTAGCACAGGGTCACTGGGCTCCATCTCCAGCTCAGGGAAAGGTCAGTGCAGCTGTGCCGGCTGTTGTTGGAAATTTCATAACGTAAAGCGGAAATGGGGCACAGGCCTCCAGGCACTGGGTTCTTAGCCCACTTGCCTTCTGGGCATCTGACATGGTTTGGGTCTGTGTCCCTGCCCATATCACATGTCAAATTGTAATCCCCGATGTTGGAAGTGAGGCCTTGTGGGAGGCGATTGGATCATTGGGGTGGATTTCCCCTTTGGTGCTATTCTCATGATAGGTGAATTCTCGTGAGATCTGGTCATTTAAAAGTATGTGGCACCTACCCCACCTCTCTCTTCTCCTCCTTCTCCAGTTGTGATGTGCCTGCTCCCCATTTGCCTTCCACCATGACTGGAAGCTCCCTGAGGCCTCCTCCCAAGCAAAAGCCGCCATGCTTCCTGTATAGCCTGCAGAACCATGAGCCAATTCAACCTTTTCTTATAAATTACTCAGTCTCAAATATTTCTTTACAGTAGTGTGGGAATGGACTAAGAGAGCATCTCAGAGACACCAGCCAATCCCCGGAGCTCCAGTGCCCCATCTCTGCAGGTGCCCCAGGCTGTAGGGACCAGCCTGAAGCCTTCCCTGACCCAGGCCTAGGCCCCACAAGAGGCCTGTGACAGGCTTTGGCCTTCCTGGTCTCTTCAGCTTCCATTGGGATCAACTTAGCTGCCAGGAGGCTGGAACTTTCTCCCACTCTGTTAGTTGCTTGAAGGAAAGCCACCAACATAGACAATGGCTTCACCACACTGGAATGGAGAAGGTTTACCATAATTTACACAACCATTCCCCTACTTTTTGTTTTTTGAATTTTCACTATTAATATCTTCATGATAAATACCATGGGCTCTTGGCAGCTTTCCCTTAAGATAGAATCCCCAAAGTGAAAAAATTTGGTCAAAGAATTTAAGAATCTTTATGACTCTTGCCAAATTACCTTCTCAAGTATTTGCACCACTGTATAATGTCACCATCAACATGTGAGAGCACCAGTTTCACCCTGACTCTGCTAGTGTTATTATTTGTTGAATATTTTTCCAACTCAGTAGTTAAATATATACAGTCTGCCCTCTGTTTCCAGGGGTTGCACATCCATAGATTCAACTAGCCAGAGACTGAAAATATTTGGGAAAAGAACAATAAAAAATAACAATATGTCCATAAAAATAATACAAAATTTTAAAACAATCTAGTATAACAACTATTTAAATAGCATTTTTATTATATTAGCTATTATAAGTTATCTGAATGACTTAAAGTATATGGGAAGATGTGCAAATACAATGTCATTTTATGTAAAAGACTTGAGCATCCTTGAATTTTGGTTTCCCTGAGGGGTCCTGGAACCAATCCACCACGGCTACCATGGGATGAATGTACTCCCTCATCACTGTTTCAAGTTGCATTTCTTGGATTACTAGTGAGACTGAACATTTTCCCATGTTTATTTATTGACTATATTTTCCCTTTCCTAAAGCGTAAGTTCACATCCTTTGACCACACATCTGTGGGGAGTTCAGTGGGTTTTGTAGATATATCTGAGGTTACTGCTTTGTGATATTTGCTCTGCGTGTATTATCACTTCACTTGGATGTCTAATGGGCCATTTAAATTTAAGATGTCAAAATGTAACCCCAGGTTTTCCTCCCTAAACCTGCTGTCCTTTCTTTGGTCTTCCCTATCTTAGTAAATGGCACTATAATCCACCTTTGCCAAAAACCCAGGAGCCCTTCGTGATCCCTCCTTTTCCATACTCCATATATCCCATCTCCCAGCCAGTCTCCCCCATCCACCCTTCCTTCACCACCCAATTCATGGCAGGTCGTCATTCATCACACAGCCTCCTTTCTTCTTTGTAGCACCTGCTAGGATCAGAAACTCTCTTCCCTCCCTCCCTTCCCTCCCTCCCTTCCTTCCTTCCTTTCTTTCTCTCCTTTTTTTTTTTTTCTTTTGAGATGGGGTCTCACTCTGTCACCCAGGCTGGAGTGCAGTGGTAGGATCACAGCTCACTGCAACCTCCACCCACGAGGTTCAAGCAATCCTCCCACCTCAGCCTCCCCAGTAGCTGGGACTACAAGCGCATACAACCATACCCAGCTAATTTTTTTATTTTTTGTAGAGACAGGGTTTCTCTATGTTGCCCAGGCTGGTTTCCAACTCCTGGGCTCAAGTGGTCCACTTGCCTTGGCCTCCCAAAGTGTTGGGGTTACAGACATGAGCCACCGCACCTGGCCGTTCATTTATTTCTTTATGGTCTGGAGTGGCCATCCCTTAGGGACAGCTTGATAAATGCATATAGAATTAACTTTGCCCTTTTAATCTATTTGAATTTGTATAACGAGACAGTAGGGCATAGAGGGCCAGAGCACCACTTGGGAGACAGACAGTCCCAGTATAAAGCAGGGCTCTACCACTTACTGTGGGATTTGGGTAGGTTACTTAACTTCTCAGTGCCTGAGTTTATTCAGCTTTAAAAAGGAGAATAGGCCGGGCGCGGTGGCTCACGCCTGTAATCCCAGCACTTTGGGAGGCCGAGGCGGGCGGATCACAAGGTCAGGAGATCGAGACCATGGTGAAACCCCGTCTCTACTAAAAATACAAAAAATTAGCCGGGCGCGGTTGTGGGCCCCTGTAGTCCCAGCTACTCGGGAGGCTGAGGCAGGAGAATGGCGTGAACCCGGGAGGCGGAGCTTGCAGTGAGCCGAGATCGCGCCACTGCACTCCAGCCTGGGCGACAGAGCGAGACTCCGTCTCAAAAAAAAAAAAAAAAAAAAAAAAAGGAGAATAATAATACCATATTCTTAAGGTTGGAAGATACATTAGGTAATGTGGGCAAAGTACTTAAAAATAGAGACAGTTTATAATAAAGTACTCGATAAACGTCAAACTTGCTCAGTGTTTCTTTGATTTTTACTCTGTGGTTTCTGGGCTTGGGAGTCATTATCTTCTTTTCATTAAACCCTTAAATAATGTTAAGTTATATTTTATTTTGGTTTTATGGTATACTTTTTAAAAATGTTTACCCTTTAGTTTGGAGCTTGTTTTGGAGTATTAACTAATGTGAACTTCTACATGATATTGGCACAATTTGTTGAATAATCTTTCCCACTTGTTATGTTTTATCACAAATTTAGTTTTTATATATTAATATAAAAGTGGTTTTTCTGGCTTTGAAATCTGTCTCCCTGACCCCTTTTGAGTTGGGACTACACTGTTAGGCTGAACAGGTCAATAATATCTACACTGTTATGCTGAGCAATCCTTGTAAATCAATCCTAACAAGGTTTGACTAGATCTCGGCTTTGAGCATCAGGCCCAGCCTTGCCCTAGTTGTGGAAGAGTCTCACATTCTCTGCCCACAGGTGTGGAAATGCGACATCTGTGTGACACGTGCATTTGTTCTAGTTCCAGTGTCTCACAAGACTACTGACACTTTCTGCCCTTGGGTTCTTGAGACATTAGCACCTCCTGATATAAATGTCCCCTTTTTACTGGAGCCAATTTAAACAGGTTTCTGTATCTTGTGACTAGAAGAGTCCAAAGGTAACCTTCACCTTTATAATGATTGAAGGAATCTTCACAGCCAATAAGGCTGCATTCTGACATGCCACAGAGATTAAAAT
>NW_012101830.1:45092-45773 GCF_000951045.1 Mandrillus leucophaeus | reverse complement strand
CTTCCCTCCCTCCCTTCCTTCCTTCCTTTCTTTCTCTCCTTTTTTTTTTTTTCTTTTGAGATGGGGTCTCACTCTGTCACCCAGGCTGGAGTGCAGTGGTAGGATCACAGCTCACTGCAACCTCCACCCACGAGGTTCAAGCAATCCTCCCACCTCAGCCTCCCCAGTAGCTGGGACTACAAGCGCATACAACCATACCCAGCTAATTTTTTTATTTTTTGTAGAGACAGGGTTTCTCTATGTTGCCCAGGCTGGTTTCCAACTCCTGGGCTCAAGTGGTCCACTTGCCTTGGCCTCCCAAAGTGTTGGGGTTACAGACATGAGCCACCGCACCTGGCCGTTCATTTATTTCTTTATGGTCTGGAGTGGCCATCCCTTAGGGACAGCTTGATAAATGCATATAGAATTAACTTTGCCCTTTTAATCTATTTGAATTTGTATAACGAGACAGTAGGGCATAGAGGGCCAGAGCACCACTTGGGAGACAGACAGTCCCAGTATAAAGCAGGGCTCTACCACTTACTGTGGGATTTGGGTAGGTTACTTAACTTCTCAGTGCCTGAGTTTATTCAGCTTTAAAAAGGAGAATAGGCCGGGCGCGGTGGCTCACGCCTGTAATCCCAGCACTTTGGGAGGCCGAGGCGGGCGGATCACAAGGTCAGGAGATCGAGACCATGGTGA
>NW_012101830.1:32444-44022 GCF_000951045.1 Mandrillus leucophaeus | reverse complement strand
AGACATTAGCACCTCCTGATATAAATGTCCCCTTTTTACTGGAGCCAATTTAAACAGGTTTCTGTATCTTGTGACTAGAAGAGTCCAAAGGTAACCTTCACCTTTATAATGATTGAAGGAATCTTCACAGCCAATAAGGCTGCATTCTGACATGCCACAGAGATTAAAATACTGTCCCTAACACGTTGTCAGAAAGTGCCAACACATGAGAATTGCTTGAGCCTGGGAGAAGGAGGTTGTAGTGAGCTCAGATTGCACCACTGCACTCCAGCCTGGGTGACAGAGCAAGACTCTGTTTCAAAAAAAAAAAAAAAGTATCTGCCAACAGGATAACAGGATCAGCAAAACCCAAGAAAGCCTTCAAGACCCCTGCACTGCAGAACAGACACCCCCACCCTGCCACTGCCTTGATGGTGGTGACTGCTCCAACACTGTGCTTACAGATTCAGACAAATCCAAGAAGACAGCTGTCCCTGATATGGTCCAGACTCTGCCAGCTCAACAGGCTGTGGGAAAACCAAAGAAATAATGTATGTGAAAGCACCTGAAATCAACATGAGAATTTATTATTAATATTGCCTCGGTTATTTCCAAAAAGGATGTGGGGGTGGCATACACACTAGATGTTAATAATAAAATATAAAAATAATTTTAAAAATATGTCTCAAGATCTGTATTTTAGAGTTATTAAGAATATCAATACCATTTATCAGCCTACAAAAGCACTACAAGTAGGGATTTCTTTGTAACTGCCCTGACTCTGGATTATATCCTACTCCTTACTTTGTCTAAAAAATTAGCTGGGCATGGTGGCATGGGCCTATAATCCCAGCTACTTGGGAGGCTGAGTCAGGAGAGTCACTTGAGTCCAGGAGTTTGAGGCTACAGTGAGCTATGACCAAGCCACTGCACCCCAACCTGGGCGACAGATCCTGTCTCTGTAAGAGAAAAAAAAAAATCCTTCAGAGTAGCTTGGTTTTGCAGAATGTAGATGCTTTTTGCTTTTGAGGGTGTTTGTTTGCCATTTGACCCTCTTTTTTTAGACCTTACATTTATAAGGGAAAGTCTCTTACAGTAAGTGTGTTTAGGGTTCTAGTTACAATTAGTCTGTGGTCCTAGAGAAGGCAAGAGGGCCGAGGGGAGGGAAAAGAAGGGCTGGCAAGACAGTGAGAGCAGAGAGCTTGTGACTTCACTCCCCCAGGCAGAGGGAAGAGTGACTAAGCCGGACGCTCCATCCAGGCAGGAAAACCGTCCAAGCTTGCGCATTTCCCATCAGCCTCACACCTGCTGGGATCTCCTGGCTGGCGTGGACTCTGTACAGTCACCTGGTGTCCCCAGCACAGGACACCCTGGGGCCTTTTTCCTACTCAGTCAGATGCCAGAGGGTGTGGCCATCATCCAGTTACAGATGGAGCTAATAACAAAGTCACTCCGCCTTTCATGTGTACAGCACTTCAAGCATTTCTAAATGCTTGCATGCCACTAAGAGATCTTGCATAAGCACAGGGTCAAGTCCTTTTGATTTATTCAATAAGACACAAACCAATTTAGAAAGTGAAAACTCTGACTTTTTGACACGCACTTGGCGCTGCTCCACATTTACTGCTGGCCTGTCCCTGCCCCTCCTTATCTTTGTCACTTAGCTGTGGCCTTTCTTGCAGGAAGACTTCTGGGATTGTCATATTCCCACCTCTTTCTCCTTCCTCTGCTTTCTGCAGGTGACACTAAGGAAACTCACCTCAATGCATGCACAGGGAACAATGAAGATGCAGAGGATGTGCTATGACCATAGCGAACATTGAAAAATTAAGCTGGGGGTGGGGCATGGTGGTTCACGCCTGCAATCCCAGCACTTTGGGAGGCCAAGGCAAGGGGATCACTTGAAGTCAGGAGTTCAAAACCAGCCTGGCCAACATGGTGAAACTCTGTCTCTACTAAAAATGCAAAAATTAGCCAGGCCTGGTGGTGCACACCTGTAGTCCCAGCTACTCAGGAGGCTGACTCTGGAGAATCACTTGAACCCAGAAGACAGGGATTGCAGTGAGCCGAGATCACACCACTGCACTCCAGCCTGGGTGACAGAGTGAGACCCTGTCTTAAAAAAAAAAAATTAAGCTGGGGGTGCAGAAGCATCCTTCGGGCCCAGATCCAGAAAAGTTCTCCTGCCTGCATCTTCCTTCCTCTGAGGGGCTCACCAACTACTGGATAATTCAGGAGAGACAGAGGTGAAGTGGTGTTGCTCTTGTTACCATATCCAATTCAAAACAGCTTCAGCTAGCAGCAGACTGCCTGTATTTATCAGGAAATACTGGTCCCCTTGCTTTACCAACTGGTTATTCAAACATCTAGAGCAATGATTTCCATATACCCCATTAGGAGTCCTCCTCAATTCAAATAAGCTGCTGCTAGAGATCCTTTTTCCATGACCTGGAGGTTTGGTTGAAGATTATCAAGTCTGCCAGGAAAGAAAGGGCAAGTGATGATGGGTTTATACGAATGTCTCAAACTTGCTCCCACTCTATGGTTAAATGCTAGGTGAAGGCTAAGTCTACAAAAGGCTAAATAATTAATCTTCAAATTAAGGTTTCTATGGCTCTCTCTGGTCTGCAGAGTGCATGATGATCTAGGAATTGTCAGAGTGAATTGTTCATGCCTGGTGGACACCTCAGCACCAGTCTTGGATTCCCTAAATCCAATTAGCCTGTGGAATATCCAGATAACTCAAGCAGAAATTTATTGACTTAACGAACACTTTTGTGAGTAGCTATTGCAGGCCACAGATTGTGCCAGCCTTTGATCATGGGAATTCCTGAATCATTTCTTATCTGGGTCTTCCTAAGGAGACGTGGCTCTAAGAAGCTCTTAACCTCTTAAATCATCCTAGGTCTCCCTAAGCTACGACTCCTCCTACCTGGGTGAGACTCTCCCTCTGAAAGTCACAAAGAGAAAGAGGAGGACCTAGAGTCCTTTTTTCCCTTGAGCCAACTCCCCACAGTTCCTGAGAGCCCCTGAAAAAGCCTCTCTTGGCTGTGACTGCATCCTGGGTTCTGCTTCCTTTGGGAGGAGCTGGTTTAATGACCTGCCTCTGGGACTTCACAGAGGGTCAGTCACTGCTTCATAGTATTATGGAGGCCACATGTTCTTTCCCTCTGCTGATCTTGTTTCAGGTGTTTCTAGGAGGGCATTACCCTCCATCAACGTTCCCGATGGCTTCAGTTATCTACCGCTATGTAACAAACTACCCCAAAACTCAGTGGCTTAAAACAAAGATTTATTATTTCTCACAATTCTGGGGGTTGGCTGGGCTCAGCTGAACAGTTCTTCTGCTCTGTATTGAGCTGCTCAAGGTCACTCATGTGGCTGCATTTAGTTGGCAGCTTTAGTTGGAATTTGGATGGAATGCCCAAAATGGCTTCACTTACACGTCTGGCACCTCAGCTGGGGTGGCTTGAGGAGCAGGGAGCTGGCTGAGCTCTCCCTCTCCATGGAGTCTCTCATCATTTAGCAGTCTGTCTTGAGCTTACTTACATGGTGGCTGAATCCCAATAGGCCAAATAGACATTCTCAAGTTTTGTAAAGCCCGAGCCTGGAACTGGCACAGCATCATTTTTTTTTTTTTTCTTTTGAGATAGGGTCTCACTCTGTCACCCAGGCTGGAGTACAGTGGTGCAATCTTGGCTCACTGCAACCTCCACCTCTTGGGTTCTAGCAATTCTCCCACCTCAGCCTCCCAAGTAGCTGGTACTACAGGTGCAGGCCATGATGTCTGGCTAATATTTGTGTTTTGGGTTTTTTTTGTTTTGTAGAGACAGGGTTTTGCCATGAACTCCGAGGTTCAAGTGATTCACCTGCCTCAGCCTCTCAAAGTGTTGGGATTACAGGCAAGAGCCACCGCGTCCGGCCTTCTTTCTCATTCTTTCAGTCAAATCAAGTAACAAAATCACTCCTGGTTCAAGGAAAGGGGAGACAGACTCCACCTCTTGATGGGAGGAGAAGAATGAGGGAGGAATTGTTGGCACCATCTTTGAAAACAATTTATTACACTAATGAAAGAAAAGAATTCAGCAAAGGATCAATGTTGTGTGGCTCAGATGACATATAATTGCTACTCTTTAATGCTAACATTTTCTCATGTGGATCCTTGCAGAGTGTCAAGCAGAAGCAAGTAGAACTCCATTTTATTGACTACAGTATATTCCCCTTAAAATTAAAGCCCATCAAAATGAATCAATAATGACAGAAAGCAGATCAGCAGTTGCCTGGAGCTGAGGGTGGAGTGGATGGTTGATAGAAAAGAGGCATGAGATAACTTTTTAGGGTGACAGAAACATTCTATATCTTGAATATGGTGGTGGTTACATAGGCATATACATTTGTCAAAACTCAGTGAACTGTTCACTTTAAACAGTGCTCAATGTTCTCATTTATTTGTGGGATCTAAAAATCAAAACAATTGAACTCATGAGCATAGAGTAGAAGATGGTGACCACAAGCTGGGAAGGGTGTTGGGGGCTAAGGTGGGGAGAGATGGGGATAATAAATGGGTACCAGAAAGAATGCATTAAGGCCAGGTGCGATGGCTCATGCCTATAATCCCAGCACTTTGGAAGGCTGAGGTGGGCGAATCACCTGAGGTTAGGAGTTCAAGACCAGCCTGACCAACATGGAGAAACCCCGTCTCTACTAAAAATACAAAATTAGCCGAGCATGGTGGTGCATGCCTGTAATCCCAGCTTCTCGGGAGGCTGAGGCAGGAGAATCACTTGAATCTGGGAAGCGGAGGTTGCGGTGAGCCGAGATCACGCCATTGCACTCCAGCCTGGGCAATAAGATTGAAACTCAAAAAAAAAAAAAAGAATGAATGAATGAATTAAAACCAGTATCTGATAGCACAACAGGGAGACTGCAGTTAATAATTTAATTGTACATTTCAAAAAACAACTAAAAGAATATAATTGGATTGTTTGTAACACAGAGGATAAATCCTTGAGGGGATGGATACCCAATTTTCCATGGTTTAATTATTATGCATTGCATGCCAGTACCAAAATAGCTCATGTATCCCATAAGTATATACACCTACCATGTACCCACAAAAATTTTTTTAAATAAAGCAAAAAGTAAAACAGTGCCCTGAGCCTAACCCTACTAGTCCAATTTATTGTATGTAAATTCTACCTCAATGGAATTGTTTCAAAAAAAGTAAAACCTACCTAGTATGAATTTTCAGAAAGGCTAAATTTGAAGCGGAGTTAAATAAAGCTGGTGTTAGCAGTATACTATATTTACAAACAATAGCAAATTCCTTTGGGGAGGGAAAGGAAACAAAGAGCTAAAGGGGATGTTTTGTTAGTTCCAAAGCAGGATGCCAGTTAATGTGAGCATGTCCCCCTGCTGCAATTGTATTTACAAAATGTTTGCTATCATTTTCAGAATGTTGAGTAGGTGATTTTTAGTATTCTTGGTATTTTATAGATTATCGAAGAGTGGCTACATCCTGTTTCCTTGGGTGCAGGAAGAGATGGGTTCACCTCAAAACAGACACAAACAAAAAATGTGTGGGTCACTTGTGTTAGACCATTTGGGATTAAACTAGAGCCAGCATTGGAGAAAACTAATTGGTGACCTTTACGGATGTCTCCAGGGATTTTCTAGCTTCAGGAGTCAAGAACCTGCAAAGCAAGTCATCCCAGTCAAGTCTGTACATTATGTAGGGTCTGAACAGTGTCAAGAAGTGTCAAGGGGCTGATCGTGGTGGCTCACGCCTGTAATCCCAGAACTTTGGGAGGCTGAGGCAGGCAGATCACCTGAGGTCAGGAGTTTGAGACCAGCCTGGCCAACATGGTGAAAACTCTGTCTGTACTACAAACACAAAAATTAGCTGGGTGTGGTGGCAGGTGCCTGTAATCCCAGCTACTCAGAAGGCTGAGGCAGGAGAATAGTTTGAACCCCGGAGGCAGAGGTTTTAGTGAGTTGAGATCGGCCATTATACTCCAGCCTGGGTGACAAGAGTGAAATTCTATCTCCAAAAAAAAAAAAAAAGTGTTAAGGGAGTGAGGTACGTAGAAGGGGGTGTACAGCTCTATCTGTCAAGTGTATCCCATCTGGACTCATGGAGACAGTGCTAGGGATTACCGAGCTCTGAAATTCAGTTCTGGGGAAAGAAACTGTCTTGGGAAGGCAGGAGAGATAATAATATTTATATTTTCTTGAGGAGTACAGAAGCTGGCCAATAATGCCCATGTTGGGAAAGCAATATACTTGCTCCAGAAATGAGAAGGGACAGGGATCTTCCCATGGGAGAGAAGAGTGGCTGTGGGGACAAGAGGGCATCACCCAGGGAGCACTTGGTTGAGAAGGACAGCCCTTGGTCTCCCGTGTTCATTATGTACACCAAGTAGTTGGACCTGGAGCTGAAGATATCTTCTTTAAAGACTCTATTTTAAATGAACATGCACTTGGGAAACAAACATTTAACAGAAATTACTATGCAGTTAGAACTTACTGTATCCACATCAGCAATGAATTCAATTTATTGCAGCCATATCAGCAAAGCACAGTTAACACAGGCCACTGGTTTTATATTACATTGGGTAGTAATCTTAGTTTCTATCAGAATTCTACTTGAGCTTTCAACTGATAGAGTCATGCTCAGAGCAAACCCTCTGTAGAGATACGTTTTCCAGTGTAATAGATAAAACACACACACCATCAAGGAAGGAAGGACGGGTCCTCAACATGATAGCTTTCCAGCTTTGCTCTGCTCAACAAAGGGCTCCCTGTGAATGGTCAGTTTCTCCCTAATTTCCTCATCAATGAATGTCCTTACCTCTCTCCCCATAAAAACATAACTATGGACACACATTTCTTGGGAAATTGTTCTGCTGAAGGGATGTTGAAAACAATCCGATTGAATACTAACATATTGATTACCACTAGACTATAAATTATTAACAAGGCCTTAACTTTTCCCTTTCTAAAGACCTTTGGGTTAGGATATTTTAGCCTAAGGCCATTTCAGGCCATGGTAATCAGAAAACCCCTCCTCAACAATATCTTGGAAGGAAAAGTCCTCATAGGATTAGCATTCTTCAAAGGAAGCTGTATGTGAGACTAGGCAATCTTACTTGGCCCTTGTAAGATCCAAGAAAACTCAAAAACAGCATCCCCCGAGGGTGTGGGAGCACTTAAGAGGCACGGATTTGATTTTATAGTAGCTGCAACCCCTATGGCCTCCTGAACATATTCATCACCAATGTGTTTCTCCTTCTTTTATGCTTCTTAATTCTCAAAATCCTCAAAATAACATTCAGTTTTCTGGTCAATGTTCTTGGTACAGGGTCTCAAGAAGATGCTCAAAAGTAAAGGCCCAGGATAAAAATCTCATCTGCAGAGATTTTCACACGATACTTCTGGTTTCCAAAGTGCTTATAAACTGTCAAATGACTCAGAAATACCGAGGGCTAATCCTGATAGAGTCCAGAGGGAAAGGATGACTTCATCTCAAGCTGACCCAAGGAGGAAGGCACATCTGTCATCTCCTTGACAGTGTTCCAGGCTGAGCACGAGCTCCTGGAAGCGGCTGTGTGTCAAGGCTCTGCTCACATCTGGCTCCTCATGCGTGAGCCTTCTTGGCCCAGACTTCTCCAGGGAGGGGACGGGAAGGGAGGGGAGAGAAAGGAAAGTCAGGAGGACTTCAGGCACCTCTCCCCAAACTGAAATAGGAACTGGCTATCCCTGGGGGAAAATTGCTCTGACAGAGTGCTCCTAGAACCTTCCTCACCTGCGTCTGAGGAAACTGTGCCAGTCATCCCTCACCTCTCCTAGATGGGCCCTTCTGCAGCCCACCTGGAAACCCCATAGTCACTTATTTCTCACTTATTCTCTGGACATGGTCCCCCTCCATGGCCACTCCAGGACTAAAGAACACCAGCTGTTCTGTGGTTGCTGGGATGCTCTGCAGCTGTAATTAGGAACTAATGTGCACTTTCGCTTCCATTTCCTGATCTTGCAGAACGATTCTGGCTGTCTGGAAAGGCAAAATGCTTCACCTTCCAGTGCTAACACGGACAACCTTGCCATAAGGTATGCATCAGTCAGAGTTCTTGGTGGCAAATGAAAGAATCCACAGTACAAGATTAAGTAGCAAACAGATTCATAGAAGGATACTGTGTGGCTCACAGGATTTCCAGAAAGGCCAGCAAATCAGGCCTGGAGGCTCTGCAGCCTAGAACAATACCCAGATCATCCTCCCACCACTGCTGAGTGCAGGTGTGCACTTCAGATACCGAGATGGGACACCACAGCCAGGACCTCTGCCCCTGAGATCTCAGTGACTGCTCCACAGAGCCCCTAGGAGAGGAATCCTCCAGCTGCCTTCTCACTAAGGTGCATATGACTTTGGGGGGGCCCAGGTCAAATGTTTGTGTCCTAGCTGCAAGAGATCCTGGGAAATGCAGTCTGGCCTGAAAGTGCCTAAAAATAGGAAAGGAATTTATTCAAAAGATATTAAGCATACACAAATATGACACATGTTCATTCTACATGACTCCCTCATTTTAGTTACTGTGGTCTAAAAATAGGCATATATATGTTACATATTGTATATAATATAATAGGCATATATATATTTAATCTGCTACTTGTCTTTTAAAAAGGTGAGATGGTGCAGCTGGAGTGTATTCGCTTCCTACTGCTGATGTAACAACTTATCACAAACTCAGTAGCTTAGAACAGCACATACTTACTCTCTTGTAGTTCTGGAGGTCAGAATTTTAAAATCAGTTTTGCTAGGCCAAATCCAAGGTGTGGGCAAGATGGCATTCCTTCTGGAGGCTCTAAGAGAATGTTTCCTTGTCTTTTCATCTCCTCGGGGCCGTCTGCATTCCTTGGCTCCTGGCCCCTTCCTTGCATGGCCCCTCTTGTTTCAGTCATCACATCTCCTATTACTCTCTCAGATCCTCCTGCCTCCCTGTTATAAGGACCCTTGAGATTACACTGGCCTCATCCAGATAATTCAGGATGAGCCCCTTACCTCAAGGTCTTTGACTCAATCACACCTGCACAGTCCCTTTTATGGTAACATGGTCACAGGTTCCAGAGATTCAGGGTGTGGACGGTGTGGACATATTTGGGGCCATTAGTCAGCCTGCCATGGTGTGTCTCTAAGGAAGGCCAGCTGGCTGTCTACACAAAGGCCCTAAGACCAGAGTTCCTCTGGCAAGTTTACCAGAGTCCGAGCTTCATCTTTGCCAGTATCGCAGACTTGGAGATGTTAGCTTGCAACCATTAGACACCTGTGACATTGTCGGATAAACTGGAATTCCAATGAATTAATTTATTCCTTTTCATCAGGCACTATTTCTTTCCAGAAGGGTCTGCCTGGTGTTTGAACGCCTGTGTAACCAAATGAACAATCAGAACGCTGTTTGGTGAACATGAACATGAACATGAACTTGGCAGTGGGTGTTGCCAAGGGGTGTTTCACCCAGGTAGCATGGAGGACAGTGAGCCATCCTGACTGACAACAGAACTCACCTTTCTATGGGCCAGATTCTGCATTTTTCCCTAAGCAGAGCTGGATATAACTCCCAACTGCTAGCTTTTGACCTCTTGTCGCATGAGCCAGGATCCTAGAATCATCCTCAACTCCTCCCTCACGCTCCACATTCAATCCAACACCAAGTGCCATCTCTTCTTCCTAAGTATCTCCCATATTCAACCACAGCTTAAAATCTCTCCCACACCCTAGTCCAAGCTGTCTCACCTGGATCACTGTAACAGCCTCCAAATGGGCCTTCCTGCCCCCGCTTTTGGTCCCCTCTGTCAAATTCTCTACCCAGAAGCCAGACTGAGCTTTACATGTAATCTAATCATGTCACTTCCTCATTTAAAGCTCTTCAATGGCTTTACAATCATTAGGGTAAAGCCTCCTGTGTTAGTTCAGATCCTCCCAGAAAAAGACACAAAGTTAAGGATTAAACCTGCAAGGGTTTTTTGTTTTTTGTTTTGTTTTGTTTTGGTTTGGTTTGGTTTTTTGAGACAGAGTCATGCTCTGTTGCCCAGGCTGGAGGGCAGTGGCACGATCTTGACTCACTGCAACCTCCACCTCCTGGGTTCAAGCGATTCTCCTGCCTTAGCCTCCTGGGTAGCTGGGACTACAGGTGTGTGCCACCACGTCCGCATGCAAGGGTTTTATCTGGGGAAATTGTGACAGAAATGTGGAAGGGAGCTGCAGGAGTCTGGGAGACCCATCCACTGTGATGTGGGTCTGGCCCCACAGAAATGGGAAGGTGAGAATGGAGGGTAGACATAGTCTACCTACCCTGAAGTTTAAGGGAAGTTCAGCAAACCACCATGGAATCCTTGAGCCAAAGCTAGTGACAAAGGATTTCTGTCCCTGGGGGAAGCCTGGCTTTGGGGTAAGTGGCAGGAGCCCCTGGACAATTTTGCTGCCCAGAGTTAGAGGTATACAAGGTGAGTTCCCCTGGCCACCATGCCCCCAATCCTCATCTCATCTCTGGCCCAACTCTTCTGCTCCTGCTGCGCCAACCCAACCTACTCTTTCCCATATGTGAGTCTTTGTAAAGGCTGTTTGCTCTGCCTGAATTACTCATCTTCTCACCTCCCCTGTCCCCTTTCCTTTCCCTTCCCCCAACTCACTGATCTCTCAGCTAAAACATCACTTCCTCCAGGAGACCACCCCATCCCTCTCCCACATACTCCCACAGCCTAGATCCTTCTCTATCCACACTCTTCATCTCCTGTGTTTAATGCCTAACTCCTTCCTCAGATGTAAGACTATAGCAGGCAGGAACTGTGACTGTTTTATCTACTGCCATATCCCCAAAGCCTGGCATATATAATAAGTGCTCAGTAAAATATTCATTGTTGAGCCAGCAAGGTCACCTGAGTCTGGCAGATGCAAGGAAAGAATGTCACAGTTTAGAGAGTAGTCAACCATGGAGGCTCAGAAAAGGGAAGCATGGAGGCAAACTGGCAGAGTCCATCCAGGCATTAGCAGTTGGTTGAGCGCAACATCATGAATGCTGATCTGTGCCATTGAGCATCTACTATGTGCTAGGTGCTGGTAGCTAGCCAATGAACAGAGCCTCTTAAAGTGTAATATGGCACAGGTATGACTAGCTGGGGCCATGGTCACAGGCGGTAAAGGAATTTACCAAGACAGTTATAGGTAAAGAAAGGCGGATTATGAGAGGAAGTATGAAAATATCTTGCAAGGTTGCAGTGGGCAGCATAGCAGAGAAGCGTCTGTCTGCCAAAAAGTGGGGGCGGGGGGAGCTGGAGAGAAGTTTTATAGGGCTGTGCTGGAGTGGGCTGTGTGCTGAATGAGGACATTGTGCCCCCCAGAACAGGCCATTGTTTGTGATTCCAATTTGTGTTTCTCAGAACGATTGTTCATTGTTCTTCCCCACCTGGGGCCCCTTCCTCTTGTTGCTTACTTATCTAATCAGGACTTCACATAACGAATTGTGTAGTCAGTCTAGGGGAGAGACAGTGATGTCAGCCTACTAAAAACTGACTCTTCCAGCAGGTGTATGTGCACCTACTGTTAAAG
>NW_012101830.1:28420-31329 GCF_000951045.1 Mandrillus leucophaeus | reverse complement strand
GAATGCAGTGGCATGTTCTCGGCTCACTGCAACCTCTGCCTCCTGGGTTCAAGCGATTCTTCTGCCTCAGTCTTCCAAGTAGCTGGGATTACAAGCGCCTGGCACCGTGTCTGGCTAATTTTTGTATTTTTAGTAGAGACAGGGTTTCCCTGTCTTGGTCAGGCTGGTCTTGAACTCCTAACCTCGTGATCCACCTGCCTCGCCCTCCCAAAGTGCTGAGATTACAGGCATGAGGCACCGCACCTGGCCTCCAAAGTGGATTTTTCCTCAATATGTTCTATTCTCAGCTGTCCCAGACATGGGTGGGGTAATGACTGATTCCTAAATTTGTTGACCTCAGCTTTTTTTTTGGACACAGGGTTTCCCTCTGTCACCCAGCCTGGAGTGCAGTGATGCAATCACATCTCACTGCAGCCTCAACCTCCTGGGCTCAAGCAATTCTCTCAGCTCAGCCTCCTAAATAGCTGGAACTACAGGCCTGCACCACCATGCCTGGCTACATTATTTACTTATTTTGTAGAGATGGGGGTCTCCCTATGTTGTTCAGGCTGGTCTCAAACTCCTGGGCTCAAGCGATCCTCCTGCCTTGGACTCCCAAAATGCTGGGATTTACAGGCATGAGCAGCCAGGCCCAGTGACCTCAGCGTTTACCCAGCACCATCAAAGCAGGAGGTACTGGACAAAGCCTGAACATCAGCTGCTGTCTGGCTGCTGGGGTATGCTTGGAGAACAGCCATAGTTGTTCCAGCTACACAGCGTTTGTGTGTTTGTGAGTTTGGAGCTGGAGTTAAGTGAGACCCTGATACTAGGGAAAGAGAGGGAAACCAGACTCTTACTTAAGGGCCTCTATCGCAGGAGGGAAGATTTCTTCCAAGAGTTCAGTGCAATAAATGAAAGAAATTTAGAAGGCTGCCAGGCTCAGGGCAGCCCTGGAGCATCAGAAGCAGGAGGCTGATGGTCCAGAGTGGTAAGCAGGGGTTAGAACTGAGGTGGGGGTTGCTGAAGACACCATGTTTCAGAACTCAGGATAGGGCCTGCCTAGGGACTCCCACAGAGGAGAAGGAACTGGTCATCTAAAATACTAAATTTTATTAGTGGAATTCCTGCATGGAGGCTTCCTATTGGGAGTGTAAAATTTCTGTGAGAACTGTTAAGAAGTAAACAAACAGCATCAGAGGACATGAGCCCAACGGAAAGTGCCTCCAAGTGTGGTTTGAGGATTACCTGCCTGAGACTCCAACGAGGTGCTTGCCAAAAAGGCAGATTCTTGGGCCACACCCGGCTCTACGGAGTGAGAAGCTCTGAGGGTGGGGCCTGGGCGCCGGCTGTCAGAACTGGCGCCTCTGAAAGCTTGCAGAGCCCAAACGCTGCAAGGAGGTCGCACCAGCAAGCGAGGAAGCAGAAGGGATGGCTAATAACCATGCCCGGCTAATCCTGCGCCTCCCACACTATTTTCAGCTTTTCAGGAAGTACCACAGGAGAAGGCAATGTCGATGAATACATTTTTCTTTGGCCCCTAGCATTTTTCTTTTAAATTTTTATTTTCCTTTTGAAAAAAAATGTGAGAACAAAGTGTGAGAATGAGTGTGAGAACGAATCTCGAAACGTGAGAAAAAGGCCTTCTTCCCCCCGACCTCCCCTACGTGGGTCCTTGGGTGCCCTGTGAATGGTGATCTCACCCTCACAGGGACCCTGACTCCTGAGGGGTCACCACCCATATCCTGTGAGGGACTATGCTGTTCAGTGATTCAGCGGGGTCTCCAGGTCTGAACGCCCAAGGCCAACAAGGAGGCCTAAAAACAGAGCCTGGGAGGCCCAGTCAAACCGGAAGAGAGCCAGAGGCCTCCCTGGAGTCCCGAAGACGATCTGAACCAAGGAGCCCAGCGCCCTCTAGCGGGAGAGAAGCTGCTTCGCGGCCCTGGTCTCGGGCCATAGGCACCGGGCATGGGGCTGAGCCCACTCTGAGAAGGAAACCAAAGGGTGATCCCCTGGGGACACCGCCTCAAGACCCCTGACTGAGACTCCGAAAGGAAAAATTGTGCCACTTGTGTTTTACGAACTTCAACGTAATTGTAGAATACATTGATGTAATGTATAATGTTGTAATAATGATTACCTTCTATAATCACAGATTTTTATTTATATATTTATTTGAGACAGTCTTGCTCTGTCACCCAGTCTGGAGTGCAGTGGCACAATCTCGGCCCACTGCAACCTCCACCTCCCAGGTTCAAGCAATTCTCTGCCTTAGCCTCCTGAGTAGCTGGGATTACAAGCGCCTGTCACCACACCCAGCTAATTTTTGTATTTTTTGTAGAGATGGGGTTTCACCATCTTGGCCAGGCTGGTCTTGAACTCCTGACCTCATGATCCACTCGCCTCGGCCTCCCAAAGTGCTGGGATTACAGGCGTGAAACACTGCGCCCGGACGACTTTTATTTCTTTATTTACTTATTTATTTATTCATTTTCTGAGATGGGGTCTTACTCTGTCGCCCAGGCTGGAGTGCAATGGCACGATCTCAGCTAACTGCAACGTCTGCCTACTGGGTTCAAGTGATTCTTCTGCCTCAGCCTCCCTAGTAGCTGGGATTACAGGCACGCACCACCATGCCCGGCTATTTTTTGTATTTTTATTAGAGATGGGATTTCACCATGTTGGCCAGGCTGGTCTCAAACTTTTGACCTCAGGTGACCCACCCTCCTTGGCCTTCTTTTTTTTTTTTGAGAGGGAGTCTGGCTCTGTCGCCCGGGCTGGAGTGCAGTGGCTGGATCTCGGCTCACTGCAAGCTCCGCCTTCCGGGTTTAGGCCATTCTCCTGCCTCAGCCTCCCCAGTAGCTGGGACTACAGGCGCTCGCCACCTCGCCCGGCTAGTTTTTTGTATTTTTTAGTAGAGACGGGGTTTCACC
>NW_012101830.1:25619-26378 GCF_000951045.1 Mandrillus leucophaeus | reverse complement strand
TGTTCATTGTTCTTCCCCACCTGGGGCCCCTTCCTCTTGTTGCTTACTTATCTAATCAGGACTTCACATAACGAATTGTGTAGTCAGTCTAGGGGAGAGACAGTGATGTCAGCCTACTAAAAACTGACTCTTCCAGCAGGTGTATGTGCACCTACTGTTAAAGGTGATGGCCATAATATGTAACTGATATCACAACTGTTGGTCTGATGTGGCAAAGACACTGACCAATTTGAACAGATGCCAGCCATTAATAACTGGTGTAGTCATGGAGAAGATTCCAGCTGAATATTGGCTGACTGAATGCAGGCAGAGAGCCATGCCATTTCCACTGGAATCCACCTCTCGCCATACTTGTTCTGGCCCATGACCACCAGGGAAAGCCCCCAACGCCCTGCTCCTGCCTGTTGGGTTGGTCATGCAGACACAAATATCGGATCTTATTTCTCATTTTAATGATGGCTTTATGCATCAGTCTCTTGTGAGCTTCTTGACTCCCTGAATCACTGAGCCATGGACAAAATAGAGTTTCTCGGCATGCAATACTGAGGTCTGGAACCAGGGCCATGGTGCCTACCTTCTTTAGGGCCAGGCCAACTTGTAAGCCCCCTTCCTATAAGCCTGGACCTCTCTGTGCTGACAGACAGCTCTCTTTGATGGCTGCCATTGACACTGGGGAGTTGATACTTGAGTGGGGGCAGGTGGGGTGCCCTCTCAGCCTACAGGCTCAGGAGTAGCACTTCCAAGAGGCTGACCCTGATA
>NW_012101830.1:19839-21309 GCF_000951045.1 Mandrillus leucophaeus | reverse complement strand
TTCACCATGTTAGCCAGGATGGTCTCGATCTCCTGACCTTGTGATCCGCCCGTCTCGGCCTCCCAAAGTGCTGGGATTACAGGCTTGAGCCACTGGGCCCAGCCCCTCCTTGGCCTTCTAAAGTGCTGAGATTGCAGGCGTGAGCTACTGCCCCTGGCCTAGCATCACAGACTTTAGACCCTTCTCATTACTTCTCAGTGAGACCAAGGCCCCTATCACTAAATCCACATGCACATAACATATAACCTGGAAGGGTACCCAAGCACCTCTGACAGCTGCACCAAGATTCCATCTGGGAAGGCTGTTCTCTGGGGGAACATACAACTTTGGGACGGGTGCTCAGGAGCCTTAAAAGGAGAAAAGGATCCCTTGCAAGTCAGAAAGTTTGGCTGAATCATTCCAGGCACTCTCTGAGGGGGCAGATGTCTCTGCTGGCTAATTGTTCCCCCACCCGAAGACATCAACTCAGTTTTCCCTACGTCAGAAAACATGCTCCTACTGTACGTATTTCGAGAAAGGAAATATACAGCTGAACACTGAAGTGCCCACTTAGGCTTTGAAAGAAAAGGATTGTGGCCAAAAGACACCAGGCTTTTAATAAAAGCTAAAAAGCAAAAGTGTATACTACCTCACACCCATGAGGATGGCGACTATCAAAAAACGAGAGAGAGAGAGAGAGAGAAAGAAGAAAGAAAATAAGTGTTGGTGAGGATGGAGAAATTGGAACTCTTGTCCACTGTTAATGGAAACGTAGAATGGTACAGCTGCTGTGGAAAGCAGTATGTCCGTTCCTCAAAAAATTTAAAATGGAATGACCGTTCAATTCGGCAATTCCACCTTTTTTTTTTGAGATAGAGTGTCGCTGTGTCGCCCAGGCTGGGGTGCAGTGGCACAATCTTGGCTCACTGCAACCTCCGCCTACCAGGTTCAAATGATTCTCCTGCCTCAGCCTCCTGAGTAGGTGAGATTACAGGCACCCACCACCACACGCAGCTAATTTTTGTATTTTAGTAGAGATAGGGTTTCACCATGTTGGCCAGGCTGGTCTCAAACTCCTGACCTCATGTAATCCGCCCACCTTGGCCTCCCAAAGCACTGGGATTACAGGTGTGAGCCACTGCACCCAGCCCCAATTTCACTTCTGAGTGTATAACTACAAGAATTGAAAGCACGGTCTCGAAGAGATAGTTGTACACCTTTGTTCATAGCAGCATCATTCTGAATAGCCAAAAGGTAGAGACAACACAACTGTCCCTCAACAGAACAATAGATCACCAAAATGTGGTATATACCCACAAAGGAATATGATTCGCCCTTAAAAAGGATGGAAATTGAGCCAGGCACGGTGGCTCATGCCTGTAATCCCAGCACTTTGGGAGGCTGAGACGGGTGGATCGCCTGAGGTCAGGAGTTCGAGCCCAGCCTGACCAACATAATGAAACCTTGTCTCTACTAAAAATACAAAAAATT